>NC_057795.1:70540013-70840013 GCF_018294505.1 Triticum aestivum
AGAGGTTGCATCGATCGGCTTCAGTTACACGACAAAAAAATACACTTCCGTGATGATATGTGTTTGTCATAGTAGGTCACGTTTTTTGTCATGCATGTACATCCATGACAAATTTATGACAGAATCAAGATAGTCATACCTATGCTGTCGTAGAAGTGTTCCATGACATTACCAAAATTATCATCATGGAAGTGTCCACTTCCATGATGATAAATCACACGTCACAGAAGTGCTTTCGTCAAGGGTGACCGACACGTGGCATCCACCGTAACGGAACGCCGTTAAGCTATCGGCTCGGGTTTTGGATCTGATAACCCGTTAACAGCCCCGACCAATGGGGATTTTCCATGTGTAAAATCATCATTGGCTGGAGGAAACACGTGTCGGCTCGTTGTTGGGACAGATGTCATCCACTCATTGGACAGGAGGCGCCTATGATACGTTGACACGTGGCACGTCCCAACAAAGGCCCATTCCTGTGAAAAGGCCAGCCTGTTTGACTTGGTCAAAAGGTGATGGGCCGGCCCATGGAAAGCCTGTTAACGGCTTGTTCGCATATAGCCCATTTACAGCCCGCTAACCTAAGGCCCGTTACGCCCTATCCAAATTAGGCCCAGTAGCATCATCTGGGCCATCCAATATGATTCCAACCTGTTTTCACTTCTGGCCCATGTATGGCCCATGATGTCTTTCGGCCCATATGAGACCCTATGTAACTCTTGGCCTATTAACGACCCGTGGTGAAACTGGCCCGCAATGAACAGTGTATCACTTTAGACCCATTAACGGCCCGTGGTGAAACTGGCCCGTAATGAATAGTGTATCACTTTATACCCATTAAGGGGCCGTTATTCAGTTGGGCCGTTTCCAGCCCATGTTATCTTTCAACCTTCTCAGCGCCCATTTATTCTTGGGCTCATTTCGAGCATTCGTTTACTTACGGCCCGTTACTGTCATTTTCTGCTTGTGGGCCAAATTCAGCCCGTGGTTATAGTCAGCCCGTTTGTGGTCCGTTAATACAATGGGCCGTTTTCATATCGTCATCAAATACAGCCTATTAACGCTGTCCCGTTATGGTCGGCCCATGAATGTACAATTCCAACTCTAGCCCATTTACGGCCATAATGCGGCTGTTATTGGCCCTTGTTTGGCCAATCGATCATACGGCCGGTATAAGGCCTATTGATGATACAGCCCGTAGAAGGCCCATTGTTTCTACGGCTCGTAGAAGGCCCAATATTTCTATGGCCCGTAGAAGGCCTACTGTTTCTACGGCCCTTAGAAGGCCCATTGTTTCTACGGCCCGTAGGAGGCCCAGTGTCACTACACTAAATATTAGCCCATGGTTATTGTGGCCTAGTTTTAAAAAATAGGTTATTGCAGCCACTAGCAAACCGCGGAAAAAGAACTGCACTGACTACAAGCAAACAACTAAACAAGACAACAAGGAAATAAATAAGCAAGCACCTTATGCTAGGCTATCACGGCTATTACACATATTACATCCAGTGGGCATCAAAGTTCACCACCAGTGCAAATATAGGGAACACAGGAGCATATAAACGCCGCAGCAAAACAAGTCCAGAACTGAAACCACTTCAGAAGAGTTCAAGAAACAATATCCTGGCTACCCATAATGCTGGCAAGATGCTCAGCAAGCTTATTAACTTTCTCTTGTTTGGCGCTTAAATCCTCCAGCGCTTGCTATTGCACAAGAAAGTACGCATCTGAATTCTGCAGGGACTTCCTCAGCCCTTCGGCTTCTTGCTGCAGCACAGCTGACTGATGCCTTTCAGCTTGTAGCTGAGACTAAAGAAGCCGAAGTGATTCAGGCAGCGAGTTCGAAGAGCATGGGCCAGCGGTACTAGCCAGTAACTCGAACATTACATCAACGCAGGACTGTGGGGTTTTCTCACTGTCTACAAGATCGTTTTATCACCTTTCTTGGAGACCAACAGGGTTGTCTCACTATCTTGAACCTTATCTGCATTACTTTCTCTACAATTGCATAGTGGGGTGCTCTTCTCCAATATTCTGTTTGCATACTACAAGAGAAACAAGCAGACACATCACAGGTTTAGCTTGTAGTATACCAAACTCATTTTGGTAAACTGGTTCAGTAGTAAGGTGGACAGGATAACAGCATGAAACAAACATATATCTATGTACTATGGTCATTGTATTGTCCATATCGTTCTAGTTTATGTTCCCTAATCAAGATACAGACACAGTTCAACTCATATATTTTTAAGAGACAGCAGCATAGACAGAATATAAGTGTGAGAAACTACACAGGATTGGCAGCACTTGTAATGTGCATCACATGAGAACATAAATGTTTATACAACTTACACTGAAATCAACATAGAGCAAGAAGTTAGAACAACAATCCAGTTAAAGAAATAGGTTTAAAACATACCTGTTGCGCCATTGGAGTTTCAATTGGATCCTTCAAATTCGAAAGTAGTTGGTATGAGTAAATACAGTGATGCAACAGCAAAGGAGTATGGACCATAGCTACGGGATCTGACCTGAGAACAGTTGCTCTTCTGCTTTAAACGTGGAGTTTGGGTTAGCTATGGTGGTCTTCGTGCTTTGGGCATTGCAGTAGCTTTACAAACTGCTCGTGTGGGGGTACTCTGTGGTGGACATGGTGCTTTGTCAACTATAAGTGGGTTACTATCCGCTGGGGTTGCGGTTAGATGGGTTGTAGCTGATTCTCTGCCCAACAGTGTAAGTGTGCAATCTGGAAGAGTCTCGATTATGTGTGGTGGGGCTAGTTTGTGGGCCAGTACAACCATGGTTCTATCTGCATTGACGGGTAGCACTGTCTTTTGTGAAGAACGGGTTTTTGCTCCCTTAGATACTGCCATCACCCCTCCAATTCAAATGGCTGATAAACAAGAAAAGAAATTGAACGTACAGACATTGTATGATAGACAGATGTGGTAATTCACATATATGTTGTCTAACCAAACAGGACAACATGACACAGTTTCACATATATGATGCCTAACTAAACAGGATAGCATGACACAGTTTCAGATATATGATGGATAACTTAACAGGATATAATGGCATAATTCAACATATGATGAGTACCTAAACAGGATGACATGACAAAACTATATGATGTCTTTCTAAAATAGGTTGGGATTAAATAATTCACATACATGTTGTCTAAGTATACAGGATGGCATGATGTAATTGACATAATTGATTCATATACTAAGCAGCTGGCACTCGCATGTATGATCTCTCAACTAAGCAGATAGATGTCTAAACTAAGCAATGCAAGACACCATATGCATCATATGAGAAATATAAACATTGCAACTTAGAGCATACACCTCAGGTGGGATATAGGACTGGTCATCTGTCTCTGAATCCTCCTCTAAGGAGCTCCCTGTAACCATCGAGATATATGCTTCAACAGGTACCATTGCCTGCTCTGAAGACCTTGTTTTCACTCCAGATTTTTCCATAACCGGCTCAAATGGCATACACAGATTGTTGACAAATTGTAGAGTAGTTCAATATACACAGATTGTCGACAAATGGAATACGTAATGAAAAAAAGATGACATGAGATAATTCACATATATGATGCCTGGCTCCATGGCGGTGCATAATTCACATATATGATAACTGGCTCAAAAACATGGCATTGCATAATTCACATATCTGATATAGAAAGAAAACATGAGGCATTCACACAAAGCATGTCTAATCTAAGCAGATGGCATGGCAATGCAAGACACCATATGCATGATATGAGCAATATAACCCAGCCAAGTTAGAGCATGCACCTCCGGGGGGGGGGGGAATACGACTAGTCATCTCTCTCTGAATCCTCCTCTAAGGAGCTATCTGTAACCAGCAAGAAATCTGCATCGATAGGTAGCACTGAATACTCAGAAGACCTTGTTTTCACTCCAGATTTTCCCATGACCGACTCAAATGGCTGATGCACGGGAAGAGTAGATGAATGTATAAACATTGTTGACAAATGGAATACATTATGGAAAAAAATATGGCATGATACAATTCACATATACGATGACTGGCTAAACAGGATGGCATTGCATGATTCACGTATATGATGCCTGGCTAAAGAAGATGGCATTGCATAATTCCCATATACTCACTCTGTTCCTACAATTTGTATTTTTAGAGATTTCAAATGGACTACCACATACGGATGTATATAGACATATTTTAGAGTGTAGATTCACTCATTTTGTTCCGTATGTAGTCACTTGTTGAAATCTCTAAAAAGACAAATATTTAGGAATGGTGGGAGTATGATATAGAAACCAAACAAGTGGCATTCACACAAAGCAAATCTAAACTAAGTTGATGACATATAAGATGTATAATGTAAGCAATGCAAGGAGCCATATGCATGATATGACCAACATTAGCATGCCAGGTTAGACCAAACACCTCAGGTGGTAAACAGGCATGGTCGGCTCCTTCTGAATCTCCATCTGAACAGTTATCTTCCTCTGGAATACAATCTGGAAATGCAGGAGAGGGGGGGGGGCACTTCACCCACCATGGAGCAGCGTCTGCATGGCATTATATTCGCACGCAACGGTCTTCTCTTTTTCTCTACATGTTCAGTACGATTGTGTACAATATCTGACATGCATAATAAAAAAAATAGTTAGATTTTGTAAGGCCTAAGGGGTGCATGCAAAAATCAAGACTGATGGTAGCAAAAAAGTGGATGGATCCAAAACTAATAATAGCAGGTAGATTATAGATTCAGTTTAAAAACATAGACAATGGATCATCTATTGTTTGTTGCCCACCCAACATGAACCACATAGAAGACCCCAGATGAACCAGATAGTAGACAGATACTATTTTTTGTTGGCTTGATATGAGACCCATGGGCAATTCAAAACTCAAGATTGAACGATAAAGTAGCAGGTAATAATAACCGATGTATAACGTAAGCAAACACGAAAGACTGTGACCTCTCTTCCGGAACTGTGTAGTCCTCAGGTTCATCTGCTCAGTCAATGATCGTAATGCAGTTGACGTGGCTGCCGGCAACGGGGAAGATGATCTGAGGCAGCGAAAGAAAGTCTGCTGGGGGGATCTCTGCTGCAGTGAATGCTTCTGTCGATGGTGCACCTCGGGTGGGGTGGATGACGGCACGGCAGGAGCAGGACATAACACACAGAGTTTTCTTTGACGCCAATCTGAAAATGAAGTAAATCTGTAAGGGCTCCTTAGAATTGGAGGATTCTATCAACGTAGGGACAGGAAAAACACATGAATAGGATAGGAATGCACGTGCAAAATAGAGCATTTGGAAACATAGGATTTCAGTCAACCTGGGTGTTTGGCTCACATGAATTGGAAGAACAGAGGAATGCGGAAACAAAGTGATGTGACGAGTGTACAACCTCTTTCGCATAGCCTTGTGGACCTCAGCATCATTGGGTTGGACATGGAGGATGGTGATGATGCTGGTGTGATTGTCGGAGGCGGGGAAGAAGATCCGAGGCCTCTGGAAACGGCGCCGAGGGTACTGCTCCGGTGTGATGGACGGTTCCGTCGTTGTAGCAGCTCCAATAGGTGTACGGCGACGAGGCTGAAGCATGACAAGACAGACAACTTTAATCTGAAGTGGGACCCTAATATCATCTGTAATAGATGACGTAAAATACATCACCAAAAAGTGCTACATGTAAAACGCATTAGCCGCACCACAGCTGCTCCGACAGATGATGTAAGTACTGTTCACTCTGAACTTAACTGAAGAAAATGAACTTCACAGTCGAAACTAAATTTTACTATTGAAGCTGATTGAACTAGTAACAGAGCATTTCAATAGATGTTTAGGGCGTTCGAGCACTAGTAGCAGAGAAGTAGTGATCTAAATTAGCAGACGCTCGAGCAGGGAACACACTAGCAGAGAGCAATTCGTGCAGTAGCACCACGAGCGAGTGCTAAAGCAGCAACTCCTGTAGCTGCGGGAGGTTGTGCAGTAGCGGCAGCAGCGCAAGCGAGAGCAAGAGCAGAGCAGCAGCATGAACGAAAGCAGGAGCAGTGCAGCACCGCGACCGACAGCAAGAACAGAGCCGCAGCGCGAGCGAGAGCCGGAGTAGCTGCAGCTAGTGCTGTTGTGGAAGTCGCCGCCGAGGAAGCAACGACATGGGGGAGAGACGTCGTGGATGATGTGGCCAGCGACGATGCTATCGATGGAGACGCCATGTCTGCTCGATATCGAGCACTGGTAGCCTCGTGAGATCGAATAAAAGATAAAATGCAGCGGTGAGTGCAGAACCTCCTTGGTGGCGCCGAGTTGGCCTCGGCTTCATCGGAGGAATTGGTGAGGGTGCTACGGTTCCAGTGGGGCAGGTCAAGAAGGTGCTGTGGGGATTGAGGTGGCGCGATAGGCGAGACGAACATCGGGGCAGCTCCTTGGAGGTGGAGGACGGGGAGGCTGATCCGGTGCAGTGGATGAGGGACGGCGAGCTGTTGCGGCGGACGACGTAGTCAGGGAAGAGTCTCCGGCTAGGCGGCGGTCGGGAGGCCGACGGAGGAGCGAGGGGTTTCGCCGGTTTTGGTAGCCTCGGTGTACAAATGGGGGGCAAAGGGGGAGGGGGAGCCAAGCTTAGGGACACGCTTGTACGAAATGTAGGGTAAGTTACCAGTGTACCCCCACCGGTTTTGACACCGCGACGTGGAGCTTCATTTCCAGCTGAGGGGTAGAAGGGGGATTTCGCGTGTCTGGGCTGCGGGAGCGACTTCGGATGAGGAGGGAGTTCTTGCGCGCGTCCAAATTTCGGGATAACAAGGCGTGGCGCGGGTTGAAGAAGCGGGAGTTTCAAAGCATGTGAGACAAAAGATACTCGAGCTTGAAAATTCCGGGATAACAAGGTGCGGATTCCTTGTTCGGCAGACCAAACTTAACGTGTAAAAAGAAGCATACAAGACACAAGAGAGTCATGTCCCCTTTTACTATATTGCTATAGATTCCATTGAAAAAACTACAAGAAAAATGTAAAAAAAATCGGGAGAACAAGATTACCCTGCACAGTACCAAATCGATTCGCACTTCCCTCAACAACAACAAAAAACAAATCAATTCCCACCAAAGAAAGATTAATGTCCCTTTTTATATGATTACAGATGCCGTGATCTCGAATTTCAATTTTTGAATCCACGTTATGTTGAATTTGAATATATCATTAGGTGACCTTGCGGTTTATAATTGATGTAGTCGTACATTTTGATCTTCCATCATATCTGAACATTCTACTCCGCCATGTGAACATATATATTGTCGTCTACCATATGGACTAAATTTGAATCAATTTTCCTTATTTGAATACGATTGTTGTCAAGTTATACAATAATTTAAATGTTATCTTGATAACAAAAAGACATGCATATAGCAGTAATCATATTTCACTATGAACTACATGTACCATACGCTCTCCAATTCAAATATCTGTATCCATTTTATGTTGAATTCAAATCATAGTACATTATTGGTCTAGGTAGCGAGATGTTTGGGATAATCTAAACCCTGTTTTCATACATATAATTTTTGGCTGAATTGGGACAAGTTTTGGTATAAGCCTCTTGCAAAACCGGAGATTCTCTCAACAAGCCTCGTGGTTTCGAGAGGGGACATGTCACCTTTGTGTGCGAAACGATATACGCTGCCTCCCCCCTGATTTTATTTACAGAGGAAACATAGAACTATATGAGTGCCCTGTTAAATTTCGGAATTATTTCGGGTTCATTTGGCCTTTTTATACATTAATTGAGTTTCTGGACTTTTAATGTGCATAATCTAAATATGAATTGCATGCACATGCTCCGGTGCACCAAAGTGGGTTGAAAAATCACATGTGTGTCCTTCGTTGAATTTCTAGGTCCCATGGAAGAAGTGAGAATGAAATTCAAACATCTGGGAGTCATGACTCTGCCGAGAACATCGAGAAACTTAGATTTTAATTCATATAAATCCAAAACTCAGCTGGAAATCATGAAACTTGGCATGGTGTCATGTCATGGCACTAACATGTTGTGGTAAAAAATTGGGTCGATTTGGAAGCTCGTGGTTCTAAGAGGGAACGTGTCACCTTTGGTCATTTAATGTGCATAAGTCAAATTTGAACTACAAGCACATGCTCTCGTACACCAAAGTTGGTTGAAAAATCACATTTGTGTCCTCAGGTGAATTTCTAGGTCCCATGCAAGAAATGAGAATAAAATTAAAACATCTGGGCATCGTGGCTCGGCCAAGAACATTGAGAAACTTGGTTTTAAAATTCTTGTAAATCCAAAACATGTCTGAAAATCATGAAACTTGGCATGGATGTCATGTCATGGTACTACCATGTTGCGGTAAAAAAATGGCCGAATAGGAACAGATTTTGGTATAAGCTTCTTGCAAACCGAAGCTTCTCTCAAGAAGGCTCGTGGTTCTGAGAGGGAACGTGTCACCTTTGAGTGTGAAATGATATACGTTGTCCCCCTTGAGTTTATTTACAAAGGCAACATAGAACTACATGAGTGCCTTGTTAAATTTTGGAATTATTCCGGCTTCGTTCGGCCTTATTTACACATTAATTGAGTTTTTGGTCATTTAATGTGCATAATTCAAATTTTAACTACAAGCACGTGCTCCAGTGCGCCAAAGTTGGTTGAAAAATCACATTTGTGTCCTCGGGTGAATTTCTACTCCCATGCAAAAAATGAGAATAAGATTCAAACATCTGGGCATCGTGGCTCGGTCGAGAACATTGAGAAACTTGGTTTTAAAATCATGAAACTTGGCACGGTGTCACGTCATGGTAGTACCATGCCGTGGTAAAAAATTGGCCGAATAGGAACAAATTTTGGTATAAGCTTCTTGGAAATCGGAGCTTCTCTCAAGGCTCATGGTTCTGGGAGGGAACGTATCACCTTTGTGTGCATAATTCAAATTTGAAATACAAGCACATGTTCTAGTGCACCAAAGTTGGTTGAAAAATCACATGTGTGTCCTCGGGTAAATTTCTAGGTTCCATGCAAGAAATGGGAATGAAATTCAAAATTCTGGGCGTCGTGGCTAGGTTGGAAACGTTGAGAAACTTAGTTTTTTAATTCCTGTAAATCCAAAACACGCATGAAAATAATGAAACTTAGCTTGGTGCCATGACATGGCACCAACATGCTGTGGTAAAATTGCAGTCCGATTTGCGAAGGCGCACACATTAACAATCTACAAAGTCATTTTGGAACAAGTGTTGTCACGTTACAATTGGAAACACAAGTATTATTGAAACCATGGGCGTTCTACTTACTAGTACCATTTACGTGTCGCCACGCATCCCCATTTTTTATTAGCTAGGAGGCTCCATGCAGGGTAGCTATTTGAGTACGAGAGGCGTGCGATCAGACCCCTGCGCATGCTTATCGGGAGGAGAGCCCTTTGACCTCCATCTGCCATCCACCTCTCTCCCAAGGTCTCCATTAATGGCGCCCGAGCCTCTGTTTAATGGCGTGGCTATGTCTCACTCGACTGAGATTTAACAGAGAAAAAAGAAAATCTGAAAGCACGGATCTTGATGTAAGATCCGACGGACCTATATAGCATCTACTGCGACTTATAGCAAGACTGATGAATATATAAGGATGATTTTTTTTTATCAAAGAAGGGCTTGCCCCTTCTGATTTACATTACTAAAAACCACCACAATTCACAAGAAGTTCAACACAACTCCAGCCTAACACGAAGGACTAAAAGCTACTCCCTGCGTCCCATAATATAAGACGCTTTTTGACACTAGTATAGTGTCAAAAAACATCTTGCATTATGAGACGGAGGGAGTACAGATTGAAATCGCAACATCCCAAGAGGCCAAAAAAGGCCAAACATCCGCACTAGAACCCAACTTTTCACAACCGACGACACAATCCACATCCTAAACCGATTATTACATCAAAAGAAACCAGGAAAATGAAGGAAGCCCAGCAGCAACTAGAAGAACAACAATGCTAGGGTCGCTACAGCAAGAGTTTTCTTCATTCCAACCTCGCAAGATTGATCTTCCATAGAAAGATAAGGACGATTAATTGTCCTACATAATTAGAAAGATAATTAAAAAGCCACATGCGGCTACCCCCGAAATACACAAGGGCAAAAGAAGAAGGAAGACAAGGATCTGGCTCGCTGATCTCTACTTTCTAGATGCATTGCTGCAGGCCGCGGGAACTAGTCTCCGCGGCGAGCAGCGATGAGCTCTTTCATGTCCTCAAGACGCTGCTTGAGAACATCCATGGATTCCTCCACCAGCCTTTGGCGCTCGTTGCGGAGAATGTCATTCTCGTCCATAAGTTTCTTGACGATGACGCCAGTCCTCTTCAACAAGGAACTGGTCTCCTCCTGCTGGTCTGCACTTCGGACGATCTTCTCCCTCAACAGCTCGCACTCGGCCCGGAGCCTCTCACTGCCCTCCCTTAGTTGCCGGATGACGTCGGTAGCCTGTTCAAACGAGGCTTTCACGTTGTCCTGCAACCTCGCCAAGCCGGAGATCTGATCCATCTGGCTATGGATGATCGCATGCATGCGCCTGTAACAGTCGTCGCCTGCCCACGAGAAATTTTCCCAGGCCGCCGCAGCGCGGCGGGACATCTCAGTTGCATTTGTGGCACGGGGGGACATCTCTACTGCTTCCGCGGTGCGTCCGGACCAGTCTGCTGCATCGACGGCGCGGCAGGACCTCCGTGCTGCTTCAGCGGCGCGGCGGGACCTCTGTGCTGCTACTTCCGCGTGGCGGGACATGTCGGCTGCTATCGCAGAGAGGCGAGACATCTCTCGTACTTCTACTTCCATGCTCGCCTCTCCCTGGTGGCAATCTCTCGACCTAGAACTCACGCTGGCCATGTCAGACGCAAGGGAAGGATGCTGAATTACTTGTTTGTTTTTGTGGATGAAGAGCTGAGGAGGAATGTGCAGTCATCTTGGCATACTAGTATTTATAACCGAGTACTAATACGCTCCTAAGTGGGAAACCGTTTATGTTGTGATCGGTGTGAACAGGTTTGGAATTCAATATAGCATGGTACTAATACGCTCCTAAGTGGGAAACCGTTTAGGTTGTGATCGGTGTGAACAGGTTTGCAATATAGCGTGGAGTAATTTGGAATGTGAAGAGACGCAAGCTCAAAATTTATAAATACCTGCGTGGCGAGCTCTAGGCTAGTCCTTTTTTCAGACGCATTAAACCTATCTCTCGGGACTTCTCGCACGCACCATCGTGCCACCCACAAAAACTTGTACTCTGAGTTTAGTAGTACGTTATACAGGAAGAGAAGAGGTGCACACACGCACTCGTCCTCTCACACACGCGTCTTTTTTTTCTCGAAAAGGAGGATGATGACCCCCGGCCTCTGCATCTGGGAGTCACACACGCATCTGTAGCTACAAATTGTAGTGTTCTCAACCATCCGATTGGCTCTATCATGGATGTACCTATATACTGAAACATGTCTAGATACATCTATATTATGACAAATGGAAGGCATGTATTCTGGAACGGAGGGAGTGCTTGTCATCAAAATGGATAAAAAGGGACGTATCTAGAACTAAAATATGTCTACATACATCTCCTTTTATCCATTTTGATGACAAGTAGTACTTCTTACCCAAAGGAACTTTATATCCAACAGACACAAAATATCCGTTCGACTGTTGGAAATTACTGATCTGATGTCGAAGTAATTGCTGCATCACCACCAAAACCCACTTCTTAAGCTAAAGTAGACCGAGGTAATCCCTATATTTGCATATTACTAAGATAAACAGAAGGCACTGTCGAAACATTTAGGACGTGAGCTTGTCAATCTGAATGTGGAGGGACACAAGCTTAGCCCCGGCCAGCAGCTTGGGCAAAACTGTCAAGAAGGTCAGCTCCTGCGCGTCGACGTCGCCGGGATCCTTGCTGCTTGTCACCTCTATTTCCACCTCGACGGCGTCGGTCATGCCTTTGGGCTCCCCCGGCGGGCCGTTCGCCCACAGCTTGGCCCAGTAGTGCGGCAGTGGAGACGCCCCCGCTCTGATGCAGACGACCAACACGGCGATAGGCGCGCCGATGTCGAGCATGCCGCCGACCAAGAAAAATGCGTGGCGGTCCTCCTCCGTGAACAGCAAGAGCCGTGGCTCCGATAGTGGCACTTGCAGCTGGAGCACCTTACTGTACTGGATCCTGTGCACATGCATGGGATGCGCGTTGCTGATGTGGTGGTAGAGCGCCGGAGGCGGGCCTTCGTAGCCGCAGACGGGCACGGGGCATTTGCAGGGCGCGAGCGGACACACGCTCTGGTGATCGGCGAGCTTGTGGTAAGTGACGTAGATCCCACAACCTTCGTGCGGGCACTCCACCCTCAGCGACGAAACGACGGTGTCCACCGCCGTGTTCCGCACATCGAAGCCACCGCCGCACTCGCACTTCTAGCACTGCCGCTGGTTCCCGAGGCGCTCGACGCGGCAGTCCGCGCAGGCCAGGTGCCCTCCCTTGCACTGCAGAAATCAATCGAACATCACATCAATCAAGAAACCTGCACCTTGCTCAATCAGCCGAATGGACGAGGTGTATTCGAACCTCATACATTGGAGGCGTCATGGGGCGGAGGCACAAGGGGCAGTGGAGCACAGTGAGGTCCATCGAGACCTTAGTGAGCTCCCTCGTCGGTTCCTGTTCCGTCTGCATGATCTCGCCCTCCTCGTGCACAACCATCTCTCGCTTGGGCCGGGGCATTACAAAGCTTTACCATCACATATTTTATACTCTACGCATAACTGTCCTCCCGCATACCAAGGAAGGCAATAGTTTGAGTTTTCTGGACAAATTTGCCCCTGCGCATGAGTAAGCTGCATAAATATCGACAGTAAATGCGCATGCAATGGTTGGCTGGTCCTCCTTCCTTTTCGCTTGAGTTGGCTTCCCAAGTGGTCAAGCCGCATCCGGCGCTGCACGCGTTTGCCTGTAGCCATTTTCTACTTTGGAAACTGACGCGATTAATGGGGGCAGAACTAATCGAGCGGGGGCACAGATGGAAACCAACGCGGACGTGCAGACTAATCTGAGAAAAATAAGAAAAAGTTATACGCAAAGTAAAAGGAATCGGAGGGAGTACTACTTCAAGGTGCATTAAATCAACACATGCAAGTATCAAAAGGAGAGTCACGGCATGCATGCATGCATTATAATTAATGCATCGGTAACCCTAAATTATTGAAATATATCGAGTGCAGTGCTTTGATGTGTCGCATCAACTTGTACATCAACGAGAAGTTTGATTATCCTCTCCCTCACGGACTTAACTGCACCTGCCTTTGGCTGTATGACAGGTTGGCCACACACCTGTCGGGCCCACCTGTCATACACACAAAGACAGGAGCGTCCCTCCCTCGACCATGAGCGTGGTGGCTGGCAAGACTAGGAGAAGCTTTCGCTACACACTCTCCCTCCCGCACGCGGTGGACATGCAGCAGTTCAATCGGTGTTAGATGGCCAGAAGCGTACTGTAGTACTCCTCCAGTGCAGTAGTGCACCATCATTGTTCGACTTCCCGTAGAGGCGAAGAGCCAAGCGCAGCCCGTACGCTCGTGTGGCAGTTTCATGTGTAGAGTAGTCTAGATAGCATGTACCATTCCTGTAAGCTTAAAATCGTTGGGGTCGGCTCCATGCGATGTGGCCGTCTCGAAGTTTTTTTTTAAAAATAGTCTTCTGGCCCTACCTGTCACCCTGGTGATTGTAGTTTGCACGTTCATCTAGTCAAGACAGGAATATATATTTTAGTTTGTTTTTTTTCGAAAAGGGGGGACTCCCCGGCCTCTGCATCAGAACGATGCATACGGCCACATATATTTTAATTTGTGGTGGGTAAAGTTAGAGGTTGCGGCAAATATATTGTACACTGCGGGTCTTTCAGCCAAGTTTAGAGGCAAGCATGTGGGGCCAGTGCTATGATGTGTCGCGTCAACTCGTAGAACGAGGAGAAGCTTGATTTTACTACATGCCTTCTCCCTCGCCAATACGCGCTGTTGCTCGCAAAGAGGACATGCTTTTGCTTAGTAGTACTTCTACAACAAGCTATCTGTCCCGCTCGTGGTGGACGGACATGCAGCAGTGGATTCGACAATGTAGAAGCAGTAGTAGTAACATCATTGTTCGTCTTCTCGAAGAGGCGAAGAGCCAAGCGCAAACCGAACATTGCAGTTGTGAACATTGGAGCATGCATATAGCCAGGCTCTTGCATGAGACAAAATTGCTATGTGAGCCCACTATTGTAGTACGTACAACTACTTGCTAGTATAGCCCTATAACCAGAAAGGAGTATTTGCCCTTCTAGAGATTTCAACAAGTGACTAGACTACACCGAGACGGAGTACATATGGAGCAAAATGAGTGAATCTGCACCGTAAATAAATACGTACTAGTTCTATCGTTTTCCTCTCCGAGGTGCACAATATTGAGTATACTGACTAGTCTCTTTTTGACACACATTTACGTTTTTTTTGACACAGTACAGACGCAAGCGCTAATATACACGCACATACACTCACCCCTATGAACGCACACACGCACGGCACTATCATCTTGAAATTTACGAAGTCACCATAGGCACCTCCTCGTCGACGGGTCCATAGGTGCTTGAATGCCAAGGAGGAAGAGGGTAGCGGTTCCCGAGATGTTGAACGGTCAATGATGCATCCTCAATTACATGCAGAGGGAATTAATTGGAGAAGCATACTAGAGCCAGCACGATGTGAATGCAACAGAGTTTGGACTCTCATATAATAAAGGCGCCCCACCACTCCAATCCATCTACTCCCAAGTCTCTGTGCAACACTGCTCACTCCAATCCAAGACCAAGTGACCAGAAGCCACAAGCACCTATGGAGCCGATGGACGCAAGCGGCAATCGGCTGTGCCAAATCATCCAAGGCGCCGGCCCTCGGCCCCGCACCGCGAAGCGTTTCCAGACGGTGCTGGCGACCACAGGCATCGTAGCCCTCGCCGACGCCGGCTTCGCCTCTCGCATGGACGACATGATGGTCAACTCCATCCGCAAGTTCACCGCCGTCAAGAAGCGCGCGGACGACCTTGCCGTACTGCTCCAGCCCACGCGCCCAGGCTCCTCATTGCCTGCCACCCTCATCGGCCTACATGGTGATGAAACTCTTTCAAGCCCTGGTGGCCTCGGCAGGTGCCAGAGGTCGCGAGGAAGAATGTGCACCTCGAGACCGCGCTCGCCGCGCAGCGCCTCGCCATGCAAGAAACCGTCGACGTGCACATCACGTCTACGAGGAAATCGTCTACATAGGCCACTACAAGGCAAGCGAGGACAGAAAGACGTTGGCCTTCTTCCAGCGGCTGGGAATATTGGACCCATTTCAAGCCGCACCTAGCCACGAAAGCCGCTGCTACTTAGGCGCCGTTTGAGTGGCCGGCGCCCTGAGTCGAGGAGGGTGGACATCGTCGATGGATGCATCTCTTCTTCTTGCCTCCAGTAACCAGCACTGCATCGCCTCGTGGTCTTAATGTTTTATTAGTATAGTACTCCCTCTGTTCCCAAATATAAGTCTTTCTAAAGATTACAGCAAGTGACTACTACATACGGAGCAAAATGAGTGAATCTACACTCTAAACTATGGCTTCATACATCTGTATGATGTATTCCATTTGAACTAGTATCTAAAAAGGCTTATATTTATGAACGGAGGGAGTATATGGCATTTTTTATTCCAGTCGGAACATTTTCACTGTGAGGTGGGGCCGCAGTTGAGCAAACCCACCCCACCCACCGGGCGTCGGCCGAGTTTAGAATTAGAAGAGAGAAACGAGGGAGGAGAGCTAGCTGTAGCACGGACGGTGTTGTCAGATGGGACTCGTGTTTATAGAATAGGAGTATACTGAGCACTCGTGCCATTTTTTTGAGGGAAAAATTAGTCGTATGTCTAGTACCACTAGTTGGGTGCGTGCGACCTATAGCTGTCATCATTTAGGTCTCCTTTTCGAACCGCGGCTATGCTTCACAGTACATATTTTTCACGCATTTATCCTCCTATATGTACTCCTAGGCTATTTCCACGTGCTCCCATTCGCCGACATGTGGACATAAAGCATCTGGGTCGTAGTGCATGCACGACTCGGAGCATATGCCGGGGTACTTTACATTTCAGACCTCACGAATTACATGCAAACCCCCCGCAGAAGAATAAATAAATCAATGAATTACTACATGAAACCGGATTATTTTATGGAAACCGGAGCACGTTCATTAAATTTTGGACATAACATGTTTATAAAAAATGACCGGACCTAAACCAGTCTAAGGGCCTCTTTGATTTTTGCCAAAAAAGGGCCTCTTTGATTCGTAGGATACTGAAAACACAGGAATGGGGAAAGTATGATGGCGATGAACCGAGACGAGGAGAACTCTAACTCAGTTAGAGGTTAGAGTTAGATTCTAACCCTGAACTAACTCTAAACCAAAGAGGTGTATGGATGGCAGGGTTAGATTAAAAATAAATGCTCTATCTCAATCATTTGACTACTTTGGACCCTATTTTTAGTCAGACTAAAATAAGTCCCTTGGATCCAAGCACCCTCTTGGTGTGGCCGGCTCTTCTGTGGCCTCCTCCCGCTCACAATTGACATAAACGAACCATCTATACAAATCAAGCATGCAAAACATGATAATTTTTACTTTGTCCATACAAATGAGATATCCCACTTAAACATACAAGTCGTCAATCAAGCTTCACAAAATAAAAAAAACACTTCATGAAACAAAGAATGAGCTAACTCATCACGGAAGTTGTTCACGATAGGGAGGGAGCCCGGAGCCCCTCACGCACCGAGGGAGGAGCTCGCCATCGTCGCTCTGGAGGAAGGCTCTGTAGAGCCCAAGCCCCGGGAACCCCTCCGACGCTGGCCCTTGCGAGTTGAGGTCGACACCGGCATGGGTAGCAGGGCCGCTTGCCGCGACTGGGAACTTAATCTTTGGGCCTCTAGAAATAATGCAAGCATGTAACTAAAATACCTAGAAAGGTGAACTGAATCTTTGGGCCTCTAGAAATAATGCAAGCCTGAAACTGAAATACCTAGAAAGGTGAACTGAATCTTTGGGCCTCTAGAAATAATGCAAGCCTGAAACTTAAATACCTAGAAAGGTGAACTGAATCTTTGGGCCTCTAGAAATAATGCAAGCCTGAAACTGAAATACCTAGAAAGGTGAACTGAATCTTTGGGCCTCTAGAAATAATGCAAGCCTGAAACTGAAATACCTAGAAAGGTGAACTGAATCTTTGGGCCTCTAGAAATAATGCAAGCCTGAAACTCAAATACCTAAAAGGTGAACTGAATCTTTGGGCCTCTAGAAACAATGCAAGCCTGAAATTGAAATACCTAGAAAGGTGAACTGAATCTTTGGGCCTCTACAAATAATGCAAGCCTGAAATTGAAATACCTAGAAAGGTGACCTGAATCTTTGGGCCTCTAGAAAGATTTATTACCTCCTCAAGCAGCATCAAACAATTCCATGCGTGCACGGAAAATCTATAGCAAGTTTGATCAGGATCTACTTTCCAAATCAGAATTAGCGCTAGAGCAAGCAAGATCAATGATATGGCCGTGAGACAGAGAAGGAACGAACAAACTCACCCCTCTCGCGACCTCCCTGGTAGATGCGCCGCCGCCGTGCACGACAGAGGGAGAAAAACGACTGGTGAAGGGGGAGCGGGGCGACCTTCGAAGGTCGGAGGGAGAGGGCGGCCGAGTAGGGCGGCGGAGGCCGGAAGGAGAGGGCGGCCGGAGGAGAGAGAGGGCGAGCGGCGCTTGGGCGGGCGGCCCTATGGGGAACAGAGAGGAGTCGTGCGAGAGGGGGGGAGCGATCTGGTGCGGGCAGGTGAGATTTTTTTAGGGGAGCGATCTGGTACGGGCAGGTGAGATTTTGTTAGTTCTCTTTTACTGGGCCCGGGGATAACTAACCCAATTAGAACCTCTCCACCAGGCTAGTTTTTTTAGCTGGGTTAGAGCAAACTAGCTCAAACTAACCCCTCTTGTTTCGATAATTTGAGGCTATTTCAACCCAAACTAGCTCTAACTCAGGGATCCAAACAAAGAGGAGTGTTACTGTACATGCTACAGTGTGGACCGTAGCACATTGTTTTTTATGGCCATATCACCACATTGTTTTCTACTGCTGGTTCACTGGGCTACCGTGGTTCGCACGGCTGGTTCACTGGGCTGTCGTGGTTCACACTCCTCCGACCTGAGTAGTACTCCCTCCGTTCCTAAATATAAGTCTTCGTAGATATTTCACTGTGGACCACATACGGATGTATATAGATGCATTTTATGTGTAGATTCACTCATTTTTCTCTGTATGTGGTCCATACTGAAATCTCTGCAAAGACTTATATTTAGGAACGGAGGGAGTAGTATAGTACTAGTATATACCGCATCATTCTTTGCTCCTTCTTACTACTCCGACATGTGGGAGAGCCAGCATCCGGGTCGACGTGTCATGCACCAGATTAGAGCGCGGAACGGAAGGGGGGCATCACCCCGGTCGGAGCGCCAGTAATTCATGACTATAGTGAGTGGTCATATCACAAGTCTTTCCAGCAGTAACGCGCCATCAAATCGCACAGCCCCACTCGCTCACCCTCCTCGCCTCTCTGTCAAACCGCCTACCCAAAAACTGCCGCGCGTACTGCCCGGGAAAAGCCCCGCCCTCAACTTTTAACTACGCGAAAATAGTTCGAGCTTGTTCGTTCTATATAAATACAGTACTTACTGTATGTTTATTCACCCGTGGGGTTGTTCAATGAATGGAGGGGCGGGGAGCACAAGTGAACAATACTGTAGTATATAGTAGTAAGTAGGAGTCGTAGAGTAGTCACCTTAAATAGAGAGTTTCTTTTCTTTAATGCCACGTACACAAATTGAAACGCTTGTTGTGGAGAGAAAAAAGATAATCACTCCACTGATATATGGACACAGGGGCCTGAGCGCTTGCTTTACTAGGGTTGCTCTCTTCATTCTCTCATCCTCTCCAGATATAAACAAGACAGCAGTAGCGACATTTTCTCTCTGCTCACCGCTGGTCACAGATCCGGCCGGATCCCTTCGGCCGGTGTGTGTAGAGGACTAAAAGGTGCATCGTTCACGCGGTCATCGCCGCCGAGGGAGGAAACCCACAGCTGCCGGAGGGGCCCGATCCTCTGCCCGTGCCGTTCTCTCCGACACAGCGCCGGCTCGGGAGGTCCTCCGACCCTTCTTCCTCCCTGTCGTATTGTCCGCAGATCCGACCTGCCGCCGCCGACATCCCGGCGACCCTCAGGTATAAGTTCTTCGAAAGCGGCCTTGCTCTACTGCCCCAGCTCCCCACGTGTCTGCATGTGCATCTTTTTCTACTCCCATCAGCTCTTCCAAAGCCACCTAAATTTTTAGTATTATTAGAGGTAAAGCTACTTCATGCATTCGAATCTAGGGCTTTGTTCAAACAACGAAGAAAGGGGGGAAAGTTGTAGCATGAATCTAGGACTTGATTCAAAGAGGAAATAATATGGTGAAAGTAGTAGAGACCGGATACCCAACCGGTCTCTTGGTTGAAAAGGGAAATAATGGGAAAACGCAGTACAAACTGGATAAGGAACAATCTATTATTGGTTGAAAAAAGGATAGAAAGTGGCGGCTGGTGGACAAGTCAACAGAGTATGTCCAGGATTAGATTTGCTGCCATCACATAGTAAAAGGTCTCCAGGATTAGATTTGCTGCCCTCACATAGTAAAAGGTCTCACGGATTAGATTTGCTGCCCTCACATAGTAAAAGGTCTCAGGATTAGATTTGCTGCCCTCACATAGTAAAAGGTCTCAGGATTAGATTTGCTGCCCTCACATAGTAAAAGGTCTCAGGATTAGATTTGCTGCCCTCACATAGTAAAAGGTCTCCAGGATTAGATTTGCTGCCCTCACATAGTAAAGGTCTCCAGGATTAGGTTTGCTGCCCTCACATAGCGTGAACAAGCTCGGCATCACCACTTTATGCCTCCTTGTAGGTACATTGTGCTGATGCGTCCACTGTCGCATGTCCTTATACCAACCTTTTGCCGTTGTTAATGTAAGGGCGCATGTAAAATGAAGCGATCACACTGTTACCTTAGGGACATGTCTAACCAGTGTTATTGTTAATCTAATGCCTCCAGTGATAAGATGCAATTAAACTGTGTTACAAATGGCACTCCTGCTGTTTTCCCCAGTATGATAAGTAAGTTGCTCCTTTACGCTGCTGAGTGTCCTGGTGTCCCCACGGTCCCATGCCCTTAAACCAACTCTTTAGCTGCTGTTGATTTACTGTGTCTGGTAAACAAGCAATGCCACCATTAAAGTAATCCCATATCTGAGGAATCTCATTGTTGATCGTAATGCTTCTGGTAACATGAAGCATTGCTGACGTTTTAAAATTTCTACTGTCCTTGCGTGATTGCCATGAACATAATTAAGATGCTTCTTTTCATTTTGTATATGCTTCGTATATTCTTATTGACCAGCAACTGTTTACTTTCTATCATTTTGTGCAGATAGGGATATCCATTTCACCTTGTTGCTATTGTGACCTTTTGGTGAACTGCACAAAACACTTTTTTTGAATGAGTGTCTTGTGCAGTTCAACTAAAATGTCACGTGGGCAACATCTCTCAATTTTGGTGGAACTGCACAAAATGGTGATTGGAGTTTCCGAAATCTCCGTCAAGTTCTGCTGGTAATCTCGTGCAACATTTTATTAGCCTTTGCAAGATGGAGCCGTCACTGTCACCACAATGGCACTTTATTTTAGTGGAACTACACAAAAGGATAAGAAAATTATAGTTGCACCTTACATGAGCCGGATAGCCAACCTTAATGTTCCTCAATTTTAGTGCAACTACTAAAGAAGAACCTGCCAGCTCACAAGAGCAAGTACTTCTTGCTAGCTGAATGATGCAATCTTTGCTTCATTTCAGGTGAACTGCAGAAAAAGGCGCATGAATTGAATCATGGAACTCCAGGCAGACCTCATCCTAGTGGAGCTGGAGGTTGAGTTCAAGGAGGCCGCTATTAAAGTGAAATCATGCTCTTCTGTCTCCTTGTTTGTGCTGTGCAAACATGTTGTGCAAACGGGAATACTCAACTACAGATGTTGTGACGGTCAAGAGCATTCGCCAAGTTCTTCGATTGTATGACATGGCTAGCCAAGATGGATTTAATCCCGATATTCACTTTATCAAAAGGCTCTAATGGGTTGGTTCTGAATCTTGCAAGCTGGGAATCAATGAGATGTGTAGGCATCTTTGTTGTACTTATTATTTGAATCTTATTTGTTGGTTCTAAATCTTGCAAGCTGGGAATCAATGAGATGTGTAGGCATCTTTGTTGTACTTATTATTTGGATCTTATTTGTTGGTTCTGAATCTTGCAAGCTGGGAATCAATGAGATGTGTAGGCATCGTTGTTGTACTTATTATTTGGATCTTATTTGTTGGTTTCGAATCTTGCAAGCTGGGAAACACGGCATGATGATGCAGAGGACAGCAACCATAACAAACAGTTCAAACTTGGTAGTATTATCTTTGTGAAAGTGCGACAAATGTGCTGATCGTGTGCGTCCTGAGAATAATAATTCTAATTGTTGTGCATGTTGATCCCGTGGCACTGATAGAACGAGCCAATGCATTGCTTGTTTAAGTATAAATTTCTATTAAAGCTAATTAAATTTAAGTAAAGTGACCACTAACTCCTATTATTACAGTACCAATACAGACCCGCTCGTGAACCGACGTGTGGCCGAAGCAGGTTTCTTAATGGAGGCGTTTGAATGCGCCGAGGGTGCATCTTCTGCCGGGCGTGCAGCGGACGAGGGAGGGGTAGTAACTGTTGTCGCCTGTACACACTCAGCTTACTGTTGAATCCAGTTCCCCAAGAGCTGAAAAACGAACTGCTACCGCCGCCTACACACTCGTTCACTCGAAGAGACTCCAATTGCGATCCGAGGGGTGAGCCTGCTGGATATGGACTTCAGCAAGGAGTTAGTTCGCTGTTCAGTCCTATGGCTGCACCAAGTTGAATGTGATGTACACCAACAATACAGACTCGGTGAAGCTCTGCCTCGCCTCAGTCCTATGGCTGCAACAAGTTTTGGAGCATTCGCCCGTTTCATCTGTAGTGCCGACTGCACCTTTGCTACGGTGGAGAGAAGGAAGGACGCGACGATTCGGCCATCTGGTGCAACAAGCTTGTCGACATCCAGAAGCAATAGAAGATCATCAGCAACGGGCAGGAGAAGGACTCCGTGGTTGACCTTGCTGAGACCATCATCGACCCCTGATACGCTAACATGAAAGAAGATGACCTGAATACGTGGGAGGTACCTCTGAATCTAGCCTACATAACCTACGCGGCCAAGGACGCATACGCATGCTATGACATGTACAAGCAGATCTTGGACATGAGGGTGTGTCGCTTCCCGTAACCGACGAGTACACGGACAGCCGCAGCGTCATGATCAAGCGTGCCAGGAAGGTCTAGATGTTGTACTTTATCTATTTATAAGCACCTTTATCATCTGAGTGTTTCATGCATTAGCCTATGTGTTGCAATTATCTGTTTTGTCCAAAATATTTCTTTCCTCGGGTTATTTGCTTATGTATGTAAACTAGTTCACTTGTCCATAAAAAAAACTAGTTCACTAAACTGCCGTGTTTTGAATCTCCTCCCTCCCAACATATTCCTCTCCTCAGGTGAACCCAGCAGGTCTATGAATTTTCTCCCACTTTCTTTTTCGATGTAAACTGAGTTTTCTGCCAGTACTTTCCCCTAGAACCAAATCAACTGTCCCACGTCTAGACTAAAAAATAATAACACCCCACATACTATTAACTCATCAAATTAAAATGATATTTTATTTCGTAAGTTGAAAGTTCTTACAAAATAATAATAATAGTTGTTTATATATAACTTGCCAAGTTCACTCCTAGTGATAGCGTACATAAGCTTGCAAAGATTTTACTGACGTGCAATCATGTGTTTATGTTTTTATAACATTTCTCCGTCTAGCCCAACATGATATTTTCACCCAGCCCAGCAAGTCCGCGGATTTCGAGAAAAATGCAAATGGGATTTAAACGGGCTGCATAGATGCTACATCATTGTTTCACCCAGCCCACCAAATGGACTAAAAAAACAAATGGACTGGCTGACATGTGGGCCAGTAGGTTGAAGCCTAAGAAGGCGTTGGATTTACATCCAACGGCCGGCATTCTTCTTCAATCTCTCGTCTTCTTCCCCCAGCGCTGCTGGAACCGCCTGCTCCAGCCTTCGGCATCCAGCGGCGTTGTTTTGCGCTCCTCAGCGAAACGCTACCCCGCCGACGGCCAGGCCATCCCTCCACTCCGCACCTCCTGTTATTCTCTGCCGAGTGTAGGCCCACCCCGGACCCGAACCAGTCAAGTTTCCCACTCCTCTCCGTCTGTGACTCCACTGCCGCATCTTCCCCATCTCCGGGTCGTTCCAATCTGGGGCCTTGCCGTTGTCCACCACCTCGGTGCACTCGGCGCGGCGTGGTCAACATACGAGAGTCATCGGAAGAGGACTGTACATGGAGAGCCTGACGGCTGGGACCCACGAGGTCCATGGTCGCACGCAAGGAAAGTTCCTCCTTATTACGCACTGTACGTGCACTGTACGTGGGAACGACTTCTGTATTTCGCGAAAAAACATTCCCCCCGCTGACAGGTCAGACCCACCAGCTATATCTTCGCACGCAAGGAAGTGCCTCCTTATTACGCACCAAAAAATGAATACCCCCTGCTAGCTGGGACCCACAATAGTGGGTGGCTGACTTGTGGGCCTACTAAGTTGACAAGGATGGAGGGCTTTGTCAACTTAGTCAATATGAAAGATTCTAGCTCCAGCAACCGTACGATGTCCATCCAACGGCCATAGTGCTTCTTCAACCTCTGGTCTTCTTGCTCCAGCCGCCCAAAGCAGCGCCGGTCGTGCCGCGTACTCCTGCCTCTCGTGGCCGGCTGTGATGCCGCGGAGGCCTCAGCGCCCCCTACTACTCCCACCGCTGGCCCAGGGTATCCCTCTACTGACCTACACCCCCTGTTATTCTGCGGCGACAGCCGCCTCACGCCGCAGCCGAACCAGTGAACCCTCGTACTCCTCTCCGCGTGGGCATCCACTACCGCGTCTTCCCCGGCTCCGCGTCGTCCCCTTCCTAAGCCTCGCCGTCGTCCACCGCCTTGGTGCTCTCGGCGCGGCGTGGTCAATGTGGTCAACGACCGACTTCCATCGGAAGAGTACTGTACGTGGAGAGGCTGACAGCTGGGTCCACGGCCACAGCCCAGTTTTTTTGTGATTTGCCAAGTAAGTCGCTTTGTCAGGCCTGTTGGGCTGCAAATCTTTCAAGACGAGGAGAGCTTCATTCGGCTGGCCGAGAAAATGGCCTATCAGTAATGAGAAATGGGCTGTACATTTTTAAAACACATCAAACTGGCAATTAGTTTCAAATATCTTTTTTTCATTTCGAGATTTTAAATTACATTAATTTTTATGCGTGGAGAATTTGTTGGATTTTATATTGATATACATTTATTTTTAAAATCAGTTTGAATGTGAGTCGAAATTTCGGGATTAAAAACAGTTCGGACCGCACCGAAATATGCAAAATTTCGTATAATTTTTTAACCGTGGCCACAATATGGGCTGTAATGCTAACAAAAAGAATATGGGCTCAAAAAAAACCTTAAGAATTAGCAAATGGGTTGTAAATTATTAGAAATAATGGCAGATGGGTTGTATGCTATTTTCCACAAATTTGAGGCTTTCCTAAAAAAAAGGTTGACGCACAAGCAGTGACTGTTGGATGTCCATCCAACGGCCGTCGTGCTTCTTCAATCTCTGCTCTTCCTGCTCCAGCCGCTCAAACAAGCGTCGGCGGGACTGCCTGCTCCCTCCTTCCCGCGGCCGGCTGTGCTGCCGCGCTGGCCTCACCACCCCACCGTACTCCCATCACTAGCCTAGCCATCCCTCTACTCACCAACACCTGCTGTTATTCTCCAGCGTCGGCAGACGAACCAGTAAACCCTCGTACAGTCGTACTCCCCTCCGCGTGGGAAACAACTGCCGAGTCTTCCCTGCCTTCGTGTCGTTCCTTTCCTAGGCCTCGCCGTCGTCCACCGCCCTGGTGCTCTCGGCGCGGTCTGGTCAACGTGGTCAATGACCGACATGCATATGAAGTGGACTATACATGAAGAGGCCGACCGCTGGGTCCACGGCCGCATGCAAGGAAATGCCTCCTTATTACACGCAAAATAATGATTCATCCACCTGACTTCAGGGACCCACCGAAAGGGCCTCTGTATTTCGCGAAAAAAATGTTACCGCCGCTGACAGCTCGGACCCACCAGCTATATCTTCGCACACAAGGAAGTGCCTCTTATTACGCACAAAAAATGAATACTTCCCCTGTTAGCTGGGACCCAGTATAGTGGCAGGCTGACTTGTGGGCCTACTAAGTTGACAGGGATGGAGGGCTTTGTCAACTTAGCCAATATGCACGATTCTAGCTCCAGTGACCGTACCATGTCCATCCATCGGCCGTAGTGCTTCTTGAACCTCTGGTCTTCTTGCTCCAGCCGCCCAAACCAGCACTGGCCGTGCCTCGTGCTCCTGCCTCCCGTGACCGGCTGCGATGCGGCGAAGGACTCACCGCCCCCTACTACTCCCACCACTGGCCAGGCCATCCCTCTACTCACCCAGACCCCCTGTTATTCTGCGGCGACGGCAGCCTCACACCGCAACGAACCAGTGAACCCTCGTACTCCTCTACGCGTGGGCATCCACTGTCGCGTCTTCCCGAGCTCCGCGTCGTCCCCTTCCTAGGCCTTGCCATCGTCCACCGCCCTGGTGGTCTCGGTGCGGCGTGGTCAACATGGTCAAGGAATGGCTTCCACCGGACGTGGACTATACGTGGAGAGGCTGACAGCTGGGTCCACGGCCGCAGCAAGGAAGTGCTTCCTTATTACGCACAAAATAATTATTCCTCCACCTGACAGCAGGGACCCATCGGATGGGCCACCGTATTTCGTGAAAAAAAAAGTTTCCCCCTGACTGCTGGGACCCACCAACTACATCTTCGCACGCAAGGAAGTGCATCCGGTCAAAAAAAACGATTCGCCACCCTGATTGCTGGGACCCACCAGCTACATCTTCGCAGGCAAGGAAGTGCCTGATAGTCGGGACCCACCTGGTCGAAGCGTATGTAGGGTTGTCATTCTGGTCGCGAACGTGTACGTACATACTGGTCGTTGTAGAGGCGCGCACGTGTCGTAGTAGAGGCGCGCACGTGTCGTAGTAGAGGCGCGCACATAGCATGTACACGTACGTACAGCGGCGAGGGTGCAAGAAAGAAAATACGGCCATGTACGTACATACGGGCAGGGTCTCAAATGCCTACTCGCGCATACGTACATGGCTGGGTCGGAACGGAGAAACAACATCGTCGTCATATTCATGGGGAGCCAACCGGCTGGGTCGGAACGGAATGCGTGGTCGTGTTCATTGGGAGGGCTTGGATGGAACAGACGATGGAAACGAGGCCTCGCGTACCGCACAACAGAGGAAATGGACCTCCTACGTTTGGAACGGGGTCCTGTTGATCAGGAGGGGTGTGGCGTACCGCAAAACAGAGGAAACGAACCTCCTACGATCGAAACGGGGGTCTTGTTGATCGGGAGGGGTGTGGCGTACCGCAAAATGGATGAAAAGGACCTCCTACGGTCGAAACGGGGGTCCTTTTGATCGGGAGGGGTGTGGCGTACCGCAAAACGGACGAAACGGACCTCGTATAGTCAAAACGGGGGTCCTGTTCATCGAGAGGGGTGTGGCGTACCACAAAACGGGACTCCACGGGATACTGTTCATCTCCACCGTCGACCTCCTCCAGCCTCCACGGCTACCGTCGACCTCCTCCAGCCTCCACGGGCTCCTGTTCATCCAGCCTCCATCACGCGCTACTCCACCGACTACTGTTCAACCACCCCTCCACCGTCTATTGTTCATCCAGGACTCCACACCATGGGGTCCTGTTCAACCACCCCTCCACGGCCACCCCTCCATCGTCTACTGTTCATCCAGCCCTCCACACCACGGGGTCCTATTCATCCAAAGGCAACACCACCGCTCATTGTTCATCCCCCCTCCCCCGCAATGCTCACTGTTCATCCAATCGATTGGCTTTAGTTAGCAGCAGTAGCGAAGGAATCGCTCCATCGGGTTCAGTTAACAGCCATCGATCAATCGCTCGGTTTCAGTAACGCGTAGCCTGCAGTGCAATCACTCGGGTTCAGTTAGAGCCCAGCACCTCACTCGGGTTCAGTTAGAGCCAACGCCTCGCACGTGTACGAGAGAAACACGCATCGCTCGGCCCCCGACCTCCCACCGTAACCAGCAACTCCCCGAAATTTTCCTCCCCCTCGCTTCTACCACAATTTTTCCGTCATGGACGGCCCAAAGAATGTCATGCAGCTGCGTCTCCCGCCCGCCCAGGACGAAAAGCCCATTTTCTGTCATGATTTTTTGTCATAGAAGTAGGAGCCCACCACATCTATGATGATACCGGGTTTTTTCACAATTATCGTCATAGAAGTGTCATATGTATGACAGAAAAAAAATTCGTTTGGCCCGAAATGTCACGGATGTGTCTTTTTTTGGTAGTGTTAGTAGCAGTAGCGAAGGAATCGCTCGATCGCTCGGGTTCAGTTAGAGCCAAACGCCTCGCTCGGGTCCAGTTGGAGCCAACACCTCGCACACACACGCGTACGTGTATGAGAGAAACGCGCATCACTCAGCCCCCGACCACCCACCGTAACCGGGAACTCACCGAAATTTTCCTCGCCCTCGCTTCTACCACGGTTTTTCCCGTCATGGACAACCCAAAGAATGTCATGCAGTTGCGTATCCGGCCCTCCCAGGATGAAAAGCCCATTTTCTGTCATGATTTCTTGTCATAGAAGTAGGAGCCCACCACATCTATGATGATACCGGGTTTTGTAACAATTATCGTCATAGAAGTGTGATAAGTATGACAGAATTTTTTTTCGTTCAGCCTAAAATGTCACGGATGTGTCTTTTTTGTAGTGGAAGGCCATTCTTCGGATACCTTCTTCAGTGTGCCGGATAGGGTGGAGCATCCAGAGCGACATAGCCTGCGATATGCAGGATGGAGGCTAGGGTGGCGTTATGCAGCTGGAGACCGTAGTACTCCAAGAGCCCGCGGAGGAAGGGATGGATTGGAAATCCGACGCCCCTTAGCAGATAAGGGACAAGGCATACTCGCTCCCCCGCAGATGGATTAGGGAAAGTCTCCGCTTGCTCCCCATCGTCAAAAGTAGCTAATCCGGCTCGGACGGGGACTAGGTATGTATGTGGAAGGAACCCCTGGGTTTGCAACTTCACTAACTGACCGTGGGATACGGTGCACTTCTCCCAATCACCCGGTTTGGCGATGTGAGGGCAAGAGGAGGAGCTACGGGGTACGGCCATGTTGGGATTGTGTTTTCGGGCGCACTCTGATGATTCTTCGCTTAGGGAGGATGGTGTGGATTAGATATGAAGATCTTCGTCTCTTTAAATAGACGGTTTATTTACGTGGTTAGGGTGGAAAGTGTAAAAATTCCTCGACTCCTCGCATTCGCTTGACACGTGGAAGCTGGAAATTATTGAAGTACAGAAGCCGAGTACTTCTCTTTATAACAAGTACTTTGGAAAAATTCGGAGGAGGACCCGCCTTGTAATGCCGAAGACAATCTGCGCGCCAAACTCATCGACATTGAAGCCTGATTCGGGGGCTACTGAGGGAGTGCTGGATTATGGGGTCCTCAGACAGCCGGACAATATACTTTGGCCGGACTGTTGGACTATGAAGATACAAGATAGAAGACTTCTTCTCGTATCCGGGTGGGACTCTCCTTTGTGTGGAAGGCAAGCTTGGCAATTCGAATATGTAGAGTCCTTTCTCTGTAACCGACCTAATGTAACCCTAACCCCCTCCGGTGTCTATATAAACCGGAGGGTTTAGTCCGTAGGATCACAACAATCATAATCATAGGCTAGCTTCTAGGGTTAGCCTCCTCGATCTCGTGGTAGATCAACTCTTGTAATACTCGTATCATCAAAATCAATCTAGCAGGAAGTAGGGTATTACCTCCATAGAGAGGGCCTGAACCTGGGTAAACATCGTGTCCCCTGCCTCCTGTTACCATTATCCTTAGATGCACAGTTCGGGACCCCCTACCCAAGATCCGCCGGTTTTGACACCGAAAACTAGGCCCTGCCCCAGGCGTGCAAAAAAGGTTTCTAGGCTCATATACTGTAGGCAGACGGGACTGGTGCCTTCTCCTCATGACCTCATTAGATGCGTTTTGATCCAACACAAGCTAAAAAGCCTGCCCCTGAATCTGTTGGGCCCGAGCATCCAGAGTTGCCTGCTTTGCAGTGATCCTGACGTCCTCTACTGCCAGGTCTTCCTTAGCTTGTGTTATCTCCTCACGTAGATGTGCCACTTCCGCATCATGTTGAGCTTGATCCGTCGGATTAACCATGGAGGTTAACAGACTCATCAATTTATCCATCAGGGACATCAGAACTTGAGCCGGCGAGTGCACAAGGCCTCCTTCCCCAGTCGCGGTCATCGCTGCTGACCGGGAAGTCATCGCTGCCACAGTTGAAGAATTTAACCCAGGTTAGGTACCAGCCATGAAGATTCCGACTCTGCTCGGCGGCTCAAAGGGGTCTGGAATACTGCTGTCATCGGAAGAACCACCAAGCACGCTGTCTTGCCGTTGATACAACGAATCCGTCTAACCTGTGGATGACTCACCATCAGAGTAGATGGTCGTCTCACCACCAGACACAGATCCCTTTGAAAGATACCCTCCATGGATGCATCCCACGAAGGCACGCCTCACGGCGGGCTGAGCCAGGGCGGGTCTCGCACGCTGAGCTGTGTTGATGATGTCGGTGCAGATGTCCGGCTCAGGACCCGGCTCGCTGATTTTGCCGATGAAGACATGGATTCCGTCGAAGGGGACCCAGTACCCGTACTCGATTGAGCTGGCGTTGGGGCCCTAGCCTGCGTCGTTGATGTAGAGCTTGCCGCGATGACTCTTGGTTATCCGGCCCACAGCGTATCCTTTGAGCCCTTCAAAGATGCCCTTCAAGAACTCAAATCCACCGTGCGTTGGCCCCATGGTGGGCGCCAACTGTCGTGGAATTGTCACGTCATATGTCCTAGCGAAAGGACTTAGTGGTGGAGCCATCGCAACTAGGAAGCTTAAAGGGGTTAAACAGGACAAAGGACACGGGATTTATACTAGTTTGGCCCCTTGCGGTGAAGGTAAAAGCCTAAGATCCAGTTTTGGGTGGTATTACTTATGTCTCGATTATCAGGGAGCGATTTCGCTTGACCTAGTTCTCGATCTGTGGTTACTTGCCCTGAACCGCCCCTGTTTTGTCCCTTTATATACAGAGGTTGACGCTCAGCGGCTCACAGAGTCTCGGCCGGCTCATAAACAGTGTACGGCTCGGTCTCTCTCTATTCCTACCTTACAATACAAGTTACATACATATGGCGGTTTATCTCTATGGGCCTTAAGTCGCCTTTGGACCTTGGGCCTTTAACTGAACCGCCATCTTCAAGTGTCTCAGTGGGCTTCATAACAGTGAAGCGCCATAGGTGTGACCCGGCCCCTCCTGGGCGGGTCATACCTAATAGTTATATCCCCAACATTAGGCCCCAGATTGATTTGGACTAGTTCATGTCAATCTTCAACGCTTGGAAAAATCTTCTACTTCTTCATTGTGCGAGAATCTATAACCCGCCATGACATCACCTGTCATTAATTCACACTTTGTCCCACATATCTCAACGGATTCTTATCATAATATTAATCCCGAGAAACGAGGCCTGACCAGTTGGATAACCATGTTTTCATTCTCCTCGATTTCCGCGCCCATTCATGAGTATTTCCTTATAAACAGGTACGGCTGGTCTTTCCTCATTCTCTCCCTTTCCGTTGTCTTCCACCTCTCACGCCCTTCTGCCTCTCGACCTCCGCTGCCACCGCAGAGCGCACCGTTGTCCTTGTCCAGGCCACTGCATCACCCTGAATCAATCCAGAGAACGGCGGCAAGCCTCCGCAATAGATCTGCAGCTGTAAGTTTTTGCTTTTCTGCCCCTTAGATCCGCATTAGGGTTTACGAGTTCTTTGGTGTTCTTCATAGTTCATCACAATTTTTTCATAGTTCCTCCACCGCAGCCCCTTTTGATCCAAAAGTAATATAAAACTCATGCAGTAGTTAGTTCGCTTCCACTTTTGATACTAGTAGATCCCCTTCCCTGTAAAGAGACCTCATTGGAGCTCACAAACTCCTATGTGTTGGCTTTTTAGATCTAGATTATTTCCTTTTTCTAAGCATACGCTGATCCAAAATAATGATTGTTGTCTGTGAAACTTGTTTGTAGAACACTTAGCCAGTTATCTGCGTTTTGATGGATCCACCTAGCCATGGCGGTTCAAACCACCGGCTTAAATTGCCGTGCTCAACAGACAACATCAATTACTCATGGCGGCTTACAATCCTGACTGCTCATGGCAATTTAAATAACCTGGCGTAATTAGTCATATACCATTAGGCCCCTTTATAAGCCGCCAATATGAACATGTACTTGTAATATTTCCTCCTCCAGCTTAAATTTCAACCGGCCATTTTACTCTTTCTTAGGATTCCTCTTTCACAATGCCGCCTAAGACAACCACTTCATGCAACTGGGTTAAGTCCATTGCCACTGAGAAGACTTTTGACAATTTTGTGAAAGTCGGCTATCTACCCAAAAGAGATGTCATGTCGTACCGTGCTCCCGACCCAACAGAGGAAAAGCCTCAGCCCAAAGAAGGTGAAGTTATTGTCTTTACGGATCACATGAACCGGGGCTTCTCGCCACCCGGCTCAAAGTTCTTTAGAGATGTCCTGCACTTCTTCGACCTTCGTCCTCAAGGCATCGGACCAAACTCCGTGTCCAATATATGCAACTTCTAAGTGTTTTCTAAAGTGTACCTTGGAGAAGAGCCCAACCTACTCCTTTTCCAAGAGATGTTTTATTTAAACCATCAGAATGAGTACAACGTACTGAGCTTGGAACTGGGCGGGGTCTCAATCCAATGACGGAGAGACGTAATCTTTCCTTATGCACAACCGCCGAGTCACCCCAAAGACTGGAACCAAACTTGGTTCTACTATCAAGACACCTCTTCGACCGACGAGAACCCACTGCCCGGCTTCTGCGATATGCATCTTGACTCCAATCATCAGCTTCCTGATAAAATAACGGCCGCTAAGCATGAGACCCTCGCCCCCACTCTTGCAAAGATTAAAGCTCTGCTGGGGAACGTTTTAAACGACACTGATCTGGTTCGGTGCTGGGTCGCATGGCGGATCATCCCGTTGAGCCGTTGCCCCGGGTTAATGTGTGATCATACTGGTGATGCAAAGGATCCTCTGCGCCACAACCCTGACGACTTACCAGAGGATGTTACCGATGATATGACAAAGCCACTTCTGAATGAGAGCCTAGCCGATTGCGGCAAAGTGGGCCTAAGCCCTTTCTACAAGGCTAACCCGTCTCCAGCGGTAAGCCGCTAGAACCAATACTTTTACCTTTTATACTTCATCAGAACTCAAACCTTTACTAATCTTCACAGGCTGATGACAAATTCTGGAAAAAGAAATGTGATCATGAAGCTGCAAAGAGAGTCAGGAAGGCCAAGAAAGCTTCTAGGAAATCTGCCACTCAGAAAAGAGGGAAAAACCAGTGCTTCCGATTTACTTCAGCTGGACGATTCTTCTGAGTTGAAGGTAACCCTTGATTCTCTTGGCTCATTGTTTAACCACCTTATTCACATTGATTACCATCAGGGTGACACAGGAACGAGTCTGGGAGTGACTGAAGAGGTACCTATTATTTCCTCCTCCGACTCAGAGCCTTTTCCAAGACAAAAAGTCCGAAGAGTAACCCAGAAAGTAAGATTTTCACATACCTTAGCTTACCTAGATCCTCACTTTATTTTGAAGCGACAGATTCATGAAAACTGGAGGCAGACCCAGACCTGCAAAGAAGCGGAGCTCTCCTCCGGTTTACCAAATACACCAAGGAAATGTCGGAATGAGGTCATCTCCGTCTTAGATCCCTTTTATCCTTTGGCGGGTCTCACTCGTCAACCACTCAACTCATCTGACTTAAATTATCAGGAAACTTCACCTTCGTCTGGCGACTCAATCTAGTCCAACCTGTCGGCTTTTAAGACCGCTCCAGGGTAATGATGATTTGCTTATCATGTATTCAGTTCAATTATTTATACTTGTACTAACCTTTTTGATCTTATGCAGTGGAAAAGCAAAATCCAGCAAGACGGTAAAGAAGAATAAGCCAGTTGAAAAGCCAATTGACCATGAGTTGGAACTCCAGACGACCGCGCCTGATGCTTCTATTCTTGAGCCAGCGCTTCAACCGGCTCATGACATGTCAGCACCAACTGCTGACCCGCATATGGAGCAAACCGCTGATGTCCTTGAAAATCCGAAAGTCCCTAACCCGGCCAAGGCAGACGACCCTCAAGATGTTGACGTGGAGATTACCAAAACCGGCTATGCTGAGCCGGGGAGACCCACCGTGCTTGCCAAGTGCTCTGCCAAGGCGGAGCACCTGAGCCGCCGCAAGGTCAGATTTGACATTGCTAATTATACTCATATGAGCATTGGGGAAGTTTTTTCTGGCTATCTTAGCCAAGTGAACAGCAGCCGTGATCTCGAAGTTGATATGGTGAAACAAATGCACTAGAAATTTGAGGTATTAACTCTTTCCTTCACTGGATTATCCTTATTATGCTAGCCCCCAAGTCTATTGCTTATAATGAATATGATGTAGACATAGAACAAACATACAAACATTAGTAATATTCCTTGGTCAAACCTGTAAAAATCCCGCTTAATCCGTAGCCCCCAAGGGCCGGTTTAATCAAAATGAATGAGTTGGTCCTTCACATGCTTGTGTAGAATATAGTACTTGTGTAGCTTTAACTGCAATATTAATTAGCCCCCAAGTGTCAAGTAGTCTTGCTTGCAAAGTACTTGGGACTTACTCTCATGAACCGCCACTATAGATAAAATTTCTTCGGTTGACATTAGCCCCCAAGTGCCAAGTAGTCTTGCTTGCAAAGTGCTTAGGACTTGAATATGATATGCTAAGAGTCATGATTTTGACCCGGTAATTGTACATGCTACCACCACTCAACTTCAATCAGAAATGTCTGACTTAAAGAACCGCCTGGAGGCACAGGAAACTGAGACCCTAAGAGCCAATTACAAATTTGAATTCAGTATATCTGAATAAGAGAAACCGAAGGCCAACTTTGAAGTTGAGAGAAAGGTCTGGGCCGAGGAAAAGATTGCCTTTACCCAACGGGCTGGCAAAGCGGAGGCGGCTCTTGAAGAGGTGACCAATGAATTATCCGGCTAAAAACACCATGTAACCCAGATGGTGACAACAGTCTTTGGTAAGTCGCCCTACAATTGTGAAATATTGACTCCTTGTGATGGTCATATGAATTGTCGTTAACTCACTTGATAGTCCATGCAGGTCTCAGGAGCACAAATCTTAACCAAGATATGCTGATAAAACTGAAGGTCGTTTATACTCTCGTGGAACAACTGTATACTGGATCTCAGCGTGCCTTAGCCATGGTTGCTCTGTCCAATGAAGTTCCTGTGCTCCTGGTGGATGTGCTAAGGAAACTTTCTGTGTTATCCCAGCGATTTAATGAATTAAGGCGGCCGTCTGCAAGAGCCGGAGCCGTGGCTGCCTTAAGCCGGGCCAAAGCTTGGCTACCGGAATTAGACCTGGCCAACATCGCCATTGGGTATCCAAGCCTGAAGGAAGATGTTACTTCATTTGAACAGGAAAACTTTGCATCTTGTGTGAAGGAAGTACGCCCTGTGGCCACCCAAATTGCTGATGAGGCGGATCTCACGAAGTACCAGGCGGGTTATGATGCAGAGAACCGGAGGATCCCGACGCCACATTATAATCTGACAAACCTGATTCCACCAATTCGTAAGCATACCTTTGCCCCTAAAGTTGACCCGGCTGGACTAATTGATGATGAAGCTGAATTTGAAGCTTTGAATGGCATTGACTGGTCATCATCAACCTTCTAGGACCGGGAACAGAACGAAGAAGTGTAGAGGGCTGATTCAGAAGCTTCAGGTCATCAAGGGAATTGATCCACCGGGCGGCTAATATTTGTAGTTTGTTGACAAAAAAAATTAACCATTGGGACTCGAGGAGTCATGTAATAGGGCAAAAAATGACTTGGCTTTGTCGTGCCATCCTACACGTTTTGGTGCTCAACACTATTAAGCCGCCATCTTATATCTGCCCCTTTTTATACTTATCATCTCGTTTCCTTGTGCAAAGGAAAGTTCTTTAAACACCCTGCACATAGAAATAGATCACAAGAACCCTCGGCGGTTTACCGCAGGGCGGGTCATAAATATCACACATATAATCATTGATGTGAAATAGGAGTTATAAATAAACTTGATAAGAATCAAAGCTTACAACATAACTGTAACAATAACATCATACCTGAGATGTCAAATTTCTACTGCTAGTTTAGATGACCTATGCAGTAAGGGTGATGACCCATTCTTTAGAAGCCATGACTTCAATCTGTTTGACGTTTGTCACATGCCTGGCGACTTATCGTTCAAAGCTAAGCCCGTTCAAACAGAAACCTTATATATATATATATATATATGTCTTAACACTACTAGGGAAAAGCCTATACACAGAATCTTAGCAGCAGCGCGGCTTAAAAAGGAGCGCTGCTGCTAATTAGTAGCAGTGAGTGTGCTGGAAACTCGCTGCTGATAAGTTTTTAGCAATAGCATGCTCTGTGTAAACCGCGCTGCTACAAATATCCACCGGCAGTGTTCACCGAGCTCCATTTAGCAGTAGCATTGTGGCCTGAACCGCACTACTGCTACGGATGTAGTAGTAGCGCGCTTTTACTGGGACCGCTGCTGCTACATTTCAAATTGGCAAATTTTTTTGTCACTGTTAGCAGTAGCGCCGTTGCCGAAAGCGCGCTGCTGCTAATTATTTAGCAGCAGTGCGTTTCTTCTCCCGCGCTACTGCTAACCCGCACCAACCCACCACCTTTCCCCACCCGTGCCTCCCCTCCCCCTCCTCTCTTCCCTTCCCCCTACCTCCCCCACATGCTCCCACTCTCACTCTTCTTCTTCCTCAATACTTCTCCCCCATTACTCTTTCTCTTCTATCCACCTTTCTCTCTCTTCATTACTCCTACCTAACTACACCACCTCCATTAATGCATCTCCTTTCTCTTTTTCCTTTCCCCTCCATAGTTGAAGTTGTCTCCTCCCAAATTAGCTAGCTAGGTAGATGTAGCACTTAGTTAAGTGACCTATTTGCCCCCTAACTAGATCTATCTTTGTCAAGAAGAGCTTTGTGCACTTTTGATCTCCCTACAACATCATCTCCACTGTGTGCTCGATCTCGATCGAGATAGAGGTGATGAAAATTTCATGCTTTTGCAAAATGAAAATATGTTTATGTGTGTGTGATATGTTTGTGGAAATTGTGTGTGTGGCATGCCAAATTTTGCTTTTGAGTTGCCTATGTTTTGCCGAAATGTTGATTTATTTCCGTTTCAGTGAATTCCGGGCAAACTCTAGATCCATGTATGTCCTATTTTTAGGGAAGGTCATGCCAAATTTTTGTATGACTTTGATGCATGCATGCATTTTTATAATCAATTTGTTTATTATTACCATGCAGAGTTGACGATGGTCAGTGGAACGATGGTGGAAAGGTGGTTGCGGTCGGTGGTGCAGGACATGAAAGAAAATAACCGGACAGAGGTTTTATGTCTGTGTCGAAAATGCAAAGGAATAGTTTGGCTCGACCCCCATGACGATGGCCGTGTCGAAGCGCACCTGCTCATGACTGGTTTCATGGATGGCTATACGCGGTGGATAATTGAAGATGAGGATGACGATGTTGAGGATGCCGACGGGGCAGGCAATGATGACACGGGGCAAGACGAAGAGATGATCGATAATGGCGGCGGGGAAGAGGCCGGACATGGCGGCGGAGAAGGGGCCGGACATGGCGGAGGAGAAGGGGCCGGACATGGTGGCAGAGAGAATGACATGGACTCGACGCAGCAGAGTTCGTCGATACTAAGTTCAATCGTGTGGGACCCTCATGTTCAAGCATTGCTTCGCAAGGAGACGAGTACTGAGAGAGCTGCTTCTAGAGAGGAGGCTAAGCTAGAGCAACTGGTGGTAGACTCGAACACTCTATTGTATCATGGTTGCAATCCTGAGGTGACCCGCTTGAGTTTCACGCTCCAACTCCTGAAGACGAAGGCTAAAAACAAATGGACCGACACTAGCCTCGATGAGCATCTCAAGTACCTAAAGGATGTTCTTCCCGCGGGTAATCTATGTCCTACTAGTGTTGATGAGGCCAAGAAGATCATGTGCCCTCTTGATCTGCCACACGTTAGATACCATGCATGCATCAATGATTGCATAATTTATCGGAAGGAGCGCGCGGGAAAAACAAGTTGTCCGGTGTGCAATGCTTCTCGATACAAGAAGGCCGGGAAGAAATGTCCCCAGAAAGTTGTATGGTACTTACCGATCACACCCCGTCTCCAGAGGTATATTGTAGATCCCAAGGAAGCAAAGCTAATGCGCTGGCATGTGGAGAGGAAGAAGCCCGATGATGGAGATGATCCGAAGCTGAGACACGTGAAGGATGGAAGCCAGTGGAGAGCGTTGAACAGCTTCTATTGGTATTTTGAATGTGATGCAAGGAACATCGTGCTCGGCGCGTGTACCGATGGCATGAATCCGTTTGGCAACCAGAACACCAACCATAGCACGTGGCCCGTGTTTGTATGGATGTACAACCTCCCCCTGGTTGTGCATGAAATCGAAGTACATTCACATGAGCATGCTTATTCAAGGGCCAAAACAACCAGGAAATAATATTAATTTGTATCTAGGACTACTTCAAGAGGAGTTAGACACGTTATGGAAAACACCGGCCAAGACATGGGACGCCAGCAAAGGTGAGTATTTCAACATGAGAGCCGCGCTGATCACGACAGTGCGGGACTATCTCGGTTAAGGATATGTGGCAGGCCAGGTGTGCCATGGATATTGCGGATGCACGCGGTGCATGGATGATACGACGTCTCAGCAGCTAACGTCAAGGAAAGATGGCGGGTCTGGGAAAATCGTGTACATGGGGCATCGAAGATGGCTTGAACAGGACGACCCGTGGAGAAACCGTGGAGATCTATTCAATGGTCACACTGAGCATCGAGGACCTCCACGTAAGCGGAGCGGTGCCGAAATCGATGAGCTGTTGAAAAACTGGAAGGAGTGCCCCGCGCCGGGAAAGACGATGAGAAAGGCGCCGGAGCTGCTGCTGAAGGTATGGAAGACGAGGTCTGTGTTCTGGGACTTGGAGTACTTATGTTATCGGTCAAATGAGATGTAATATATATATATATATATGTTCCTATTTTGTATACACACTGAGCCATTATTATGCATGGGTCCAATGATGTGTAATATATATGTTCCTATTTTGCATACATATTTAACCGTCAAGTGATGCAATATATATCGCCCTCCCTTCGTTCACTGCCCTCGGGAAATAAAAGTGCGATAAAATAAAGGAAAAGAAAAAGGAAAACTGGCAGTAGCGAAGGTAGTAGCAGCGCGTTTTGCCTAAACCGCTATAGATACTGAAGTTAGTAGAAGCGAATTTCGTATAAAGCGCTACAGCTACTGAAGGTAGTAGCAGCGTGTTTTGTCCAAATGCGCTACTGCTACGTCCACTTAACCCAAAATTCTCACCCGCCCAGCATCATCCCACCTTTTCCCCCCCAAAAATCCCCACTCTCCCCCGTCGCACCGCCGCGCCCGACCCGGCCCCGGCGCTCGCCCCCGACTCCGGCGCCGGCGCTAGCCCCCGACCCCGGCGCTCGCCCCCGACCCAGCCCTCGCCCCCGACCCTGACCCCGACGCTCGCCCTCGACCCGGCCCTCGCCCCCGACCTCGGCGCCGGCGCTCGCCCCCGACCCCGGCGCGCTCGCCCCCAACCCGTCGGCCCTTGCCTCCCTCCTCTCCCCTCCCGGCCGTCGTCGGGCCTGCCTCCTCGCCCCTGCACCCTCTGTAAACCCCCCCTCTCTCTCTGCTAGGGTTAATTCTTAGGTTAATTTACTTAGGTTTTAGTTAGGGCAGTATGTTAATTAGGTTATCTATTTAGTTATGAATTTAGCTAGGTTTCAAAATTTGAACTGGACATGTGATATGAACTAGACATGTGATATGTGCATATGTCATGTTTTGGACGTGTCATGTCTGGAAAATGGTCCGAGTGGCCTATGTTACGCCGGAATGTTGATTCATTTCCGTTCCGGTGAATTTCAGGCCCTCGATATGTCCATTTTTAGCAAAGGTCATGCCGAAATATCCCGTGAATAAAGGCATGATTTTGTGCTACATAGTTGGCATATCGAGTGCTGGCACATAGATTTATTTTTATGTCATTTCTCATTTATTCATAGTTTTAGAAATAAATGAGGACACTTAATCATAGGAAACATGTCGAACAACGAAGAAACTGGGCCTTCTGACCAAGATGCGGACGAGATGGATTATGAGGGTGAACAAGAGTACCTCGACTATTTGACTGCTAAGAAACGTTTGCAGGTCGGCCTCGATGATGGTACTGACGCCGACATCGACACCGACAGCGCCGGCACCGATGGCGGCACCGAGACCAGTGGGGAAGGTACCGGCGGGGAAGGTACCGGACCCGATGCCGCTACCGAAAAGAGGAAGCATAAGAAGCAGAGGATACGAAAACCTAACAAACTAGGGATTGGACGACTTGTGATCACAAAGATGGCACCTGGCAAGTTTGAGCCGTTAGAGCCGGAAGAACCTTGCAAGTGCTATGGGAACTAAGTAGGATGCATCCTACGGGAATGCGCGAGCATCAACGATGATGGCTTAAGGAGTAAAGAACATTTGACGCAGTTGCTCCTAACAAAGTTGCACAAGAGATTCAAGTTCCCCAACCGGGATGATAACATAGAACAACTGTGGGATGATCCGAAGATGAAAAAGATTAACAATCACGCCATGGGCATGTTCAGCAATGATTTGGCCTCCTGGAAAACGAGGGTGAAACGAGATATTGAGGCTGAGTAACCCCTGTCCAAGATTCTGGAGGAAAATCCGACACTTATGGAAGAGGAATTCAAAAAGTTCAAGGACACTTGCGCTAGCGAGGCAGCCAAGGCTAAGGCTACGAAATTCAAGAGCCTTCAGCAAAGGAACACGGGGAAGCATCGCCTCGGAAGCCGTGGCTACCTCGGTAAAATGCCCATATGGGATAAGGAGGACGCAGAACGTGAAGCCGCGGGTCTCCCAGACCCCTTCGCGAAGTTCACCAACCCCTTGGAGCATGACTTCATCAGGGCCCGCTACAAGTGGGACAAGGAGAAAAAGGTTTTTTACACGGACAAGATCACGAGGAAATTGATTAGACTACTGGAGAAGCAACACCAGCTTGCAGCCGAAAGCCCTACTTCTCCGATGAGGCCCAAGTGGGACACCCCTCTCAACCAAGCCTTGAACAAACTTAAAGGACTCCCTTTGGATCAGCGGCCGCAATATGGTCATGTGCACAGCGCTGGACACGGCGCCACGTGGAAGGTGTTTTACAACGAGGGCCCAGAGGCCAAGAAGTTGAAAATGAAGTTTAGTCAGGCGGACATCGACGCGAAGGTGAAGCTTGCGATCGAGAAAAAAGCAGCTAAGGACGCGAAAAAAGCAGCCGAGGACAAATATGAGTTGCTACAACAGGCAGTCAATGCAGCTGTAACTGCCTGCAGAAATGATTTCGCTACTAACTTGGTTCCAGTTATCATCAACTGGGTGAAGGAAAATCCAGACAAGACGGTACATGATTTCCCGATGCCCAGTTTCGTCGGGAGCAACTCCATGAACAACAACACCATCGCACCATCACTTGCTCACGCAACCGGGCCTCCTCTCGCAGCCGCTCCCACTCATAGCAGCCCGTCCTCAGTCTCAGGCGCGCTAGGTGGGCCTTCGTCTTTGGCTGAGCTCGACGCCGTGACGGTAATTACATGCCGCACCAACACACACACACACATATATATAAATATATATATATATATAATATTCCATTTTTGTTGCCTTTCGGTTGTTTTATGCCATAGACATATGTGTTTGCAAGGCGAAAGAAACCCTGTGTACCATACTCTACTTGATCAAAGGCCAGAAGGTGGACGTGGGAAAGGGGATGATAATGGACCCCTCTCAACGCACGTTCCACAACCAGCCGATCCCCGCTAGGCACTTCAGGGTTAGCTTGACCAGTGTGAAATCGGGGCACGAGGATTTGCCTCCTCCAGTACAGCATGTGGGGGCGGACGAGGAGACCCCGCCGCGGATTGGAAGCTGCAAGCATTGGGTGCTGCTATGGCCGAAGAATCTTATTCGTCTGGAGCCGGCCGAGAACACACCAATAACTACCACACATCAACAAGCACGTGCGAAGACCACCACCCCGCCTACGCAATTACCAGCTCCTGTAGTGTCGGGTGAGAGCGGCGGACGACATGATGAAGGGGGTGCAATAGTACTGGCTGATGTAATTTCTCCTGTAGAACAGAAAATGGATGATGAGACGGAGGTCGACCCTATGGATTACCTCAATACAAACGCGTATGACTGTGACATAGATATGATGAGTCAACCATATGACGAATCAGGCTATCAGCTTGCTAATGAGGATATGGATGATATGCCCAGGCAGGGTCGTACCATGGATTGCAAAAAGTCTCTCTTCATGAAATCCTCACAAGACATGCCTGAGGAGGCCGCCTCAACACAGGATCAACTAGCTAGGCACGAGGGTCGTACAGTACTTAGCCCGGGAACACTGAGGACGGGGTTAAGGAAGGGTCTGGAAGGTGTGCCCAAGAAAAAGGAGAGGAAGAGATCAGGGAAGGTAACTGTCTCCAAACAAGCCAGAGCACATAGCAGCCAGACGATGCATTCTAAAGAGCGTGTACCCGTGAAAAGTGCGGTCATGTTCCATCTCACGGGCGAGCTGATGCTACCGCCGAAACCGCTGGAGGCACTATCAGGGGATCTCAGGAGACTGCACGACCATGTGCTGTCGACTGAGAAAAGCCTACTAGCCTCAAAGGATCCAGGATATCGGACATACGCGACTCGTGTGCCTGAGGGGAAGTGCTACGTCGACACACAGCCCGTGGAGGTGTTCTTCCTGCGGTTTGACCATATCTTTGAGATGTTTCTAACAAGGCGGCTTGATTTTACTATCGTCCACCTTTTTGCGCTACATATGAGCTCCGTCATAAAGAGTGAAGAAGTCTCGCAGATCTGTGTGGCGGATCCGTACTACATGCACGAGTCTTTCTTGAGTCTCGGTGACTTTGAGCGTGAAACTGCTAGGGAGTACCTCCAAAACTTCATGGTACAGAATAAGGACCAGGAAATTGTCCTCGTGCCTTATCATCCAAAGTAAGTTAGTTCCGGACAACCCTTTCGTACATTTCAATCATTCCTTCTCTCTCATATGGGGAATAATTTGAGGTGTCTTTTCCCCGCAGCAACAAGCGCGCCGTCCTTATCGTTCATTACCCGCAAGTCTCCCACGCCGTGTATTTTGACCCTTCCAAAGACTACGAGAAAAAAGACTACACCCACATAATGAATATTCTAGATGATGCTCTCCAAGGCTTCAGCTTTAGAGGTGGCCACGTGCAGATCAAGAAACAAAGGAACAAGAAGATGGGTTTCGCTCATAAAACTAACTTCTCCTGCATCCATGTCCCACAACCAAGCAAGAAGGATGGATTCTACATCGTCCATCTCATGATTCAGTTCAACACGGATCACCAAAAGCTTCGCATTAACAGCAGAAATGATGATCGTATCCACAAGTGGCTAGAATCTCATGGAGAAGCGGATTATAAACTTAGAGATGACTTCTTTCGCATCCAAAGCGACATTGCGACGATCATCATGAAAGAAGTCGTCGATGAGAAGGGGATGTTCCACCACGGCCCTATATCGTGAGCTGACGTCCGAACTCGCATAGGCATGCAACGTCTAGACCTCACGCCGTTCAAGAAGCTAGGGTTCGTCCTCGATGATATGGAAGGATGGAACTTCTAGTGATTTATGATGCCGATGATGATGATATGTGTCGGTTGAACTTGTATACTTCTTGTAGCGATGAAACTTTGTGATGTCCACGGTCCATGCCGAACTTGCGTAATGCTACTTTGTTAGTTTGTGTACGATGACCTGTGTACCTCTAGTTAATTAATTTGCATACTATATGTTGCATCTAGTTGCTAACCCTTTCTTTTTTGGTGTTGCTCTAGTATATTTGTTGCATATATATGATTGTACATCCTCTTCATGAACATGCATCTCTAACAGGTACCTAGTTTCTTGATGGCGAGATGGAATTGCTATGTCGTGTACAAAGGGAAGGTTCCGGGGGTGTACAATGAGTGGCATGAGTGTCAGGCGCAAGTGAATGGGTTCATGGGCGCCAGCCATAAAGGCTTCAAAAGCAGACAAGAAGGAGAAGCTAGTTACTTGAGGTTCACGCTAGCGCGAGAGAGGACTCGTAACCGCCACCTCATGTACTGCATAGTTCCGCTCTCACTCATAGTGATAGCACTTCTTGCGTATACCTTTGTTTAGATGGATGACATTGTTGTAGTTGCAAGTATTCGAGACTTGCATGTATCGCTATTTTCGAGATGATGACAATATATCACTTTGTGTTGGATGATGATTATGATGAGACTATTTGTATGTACATGCTATGATTACATTTGTGGTCTCGCAGACATTTGTATGTGTATCATGATGACATTTCTATGTGCTAAAGATTCTTCTGTAAAGCCTGTTCAAATACAAAACAAATATGCCAAAAAATATAACAAAAAAACCTACTTAAATTAGCAGTAGCAAGTGTACAAAAGTTAGCAACAGCGCCGCGATAGCAGTAGTGCGTCAAGGTAAAACGCGCTAGAGCTACTAGCAGTAGCGAGCTTCCGCAAACAGCGCTGCTGCTACACTTGTGTAGCAGTAGCGCCGGTGAGCACCCGCTACTACTATATGTTAGCTGCAGCGCCTTATTAATAGCGCCTATCCCCGCGCTACTGATACATCTAAAACCCGCGCTGCTGCTAGCCTTTTCCCTAGTAGTGTAAGCATGAATACAAAAAAGGTCTAAAGACAAACTTAGAATGTATACTTAAATCCAACAAAGAAAAACAAATCGAGGCTTCTGGTTTGAATACGACCAGTAAACCGTACAAAAGGGGTTAAGCTAGGATTCGAATACGATCATGTAGCCCCCAGTGGTTTTGGTGTTGCGCCGATCAAGAGGGTACCGACAACTATGTTCTCTTTCGTTCGAATACGACCTATGTTTGAATAGAAAGCCCCCAAATGACCTTGATAGTTTTTTAATGACTCTGATTCAAATACGATCAAAGTCGGACCCAGAAAGGGGTTAAGCTCTAATTCAGATACGATCAAGAAGCCCCCTTTTGGGTTTGGCATTGTGTCGATCAAGAGGGTACCAACAGCTATGTTCTCTTTGGTTCGAATACGACCTATGTTTGAACAGGAAGCCCCCTAGTGACCATAAAGTTTAACGGCTAGATTCAAATACGATCATAAGCCGGATCAAGAGGATTAAGCTAGATTCGAATACGATCAGCCCCCAATTGATCATTTAAAATTATAATGGATACACATGATTATTGAGGATGAAAAGGACAGAGGTCCTGCTTTATTACTTATCATAATATATACATCATCATAATATATACATCACCAGAGCCGGTGGCTCAAGTGTAGTAAGGCCTAAGATGAGCGATATTCCATGGCCGGCAGGTCTCTTCCTCCGACTTATGTGAGTCTTTGAGCTCTCGAACATCGATAAGGTAGTATAACCCATTTTTCAAGTTCTTGCTGACCACAAAGGGTCCTTCCCAAGGTGGGTATAACTTGTGTGCATCAGTTTGATCCTGGATGAGTCGGAGCACCAAATCACCTTCTTGAAAGGTTCTGGACTTAACCCGACGGCTGTGATATCGGTGCAGGTCCTGTTGGTAATCGCTGAGCGGGCTGCTGCCAAGTCACGCTTCACATCTAACAGGTCCAGTGCCTCCTGACGTTCTTGTTCATTATCAGCTTCAACGTAAGCCGCCACGCGGGGCGAGTCATGACGGATGTCACTAGGAAGAACCGCCTCCGCTCCATAAACCATGAAGAAAGGGGTGTAACCCGTAGATCCGTTGGGGGTAGTATTGATGCTCCATAACACGGATGGTAACTCCTCCACCCAACAACCCAGCATCTGTTGTAAGGGAACCAGAAGCCGGGGCTTGATTCCTTTCAGAATCTCCTGATTGGCTCTTTCTGTTTGACCATTGGATTGGGGGTGAGCTACTAATGAGACATCAAGCAAGATATGCTCACGTTGACAAAACTCCTCCATAGCCCCCTTGGACAAGTTAGTGCCGTTATCAGTTATGATATGGGGAAAACCAAAATGGAAAATCACCTTTGTCATGTATTTAACTGCCGTTGCCACGTCACACTTACTGACTAGTTCTGCTTCCACCCACTTTGTGAACTTATCAACCGCCACCAAGAGGTGGGTCTTTTTATCGTTGGATCTTTTGAAAGGCCCAACCATGTCAAGCCCCCACACAACAAATGGCCAAGTAATTGGAATCATCCTCAATTCTTGAGCCGTCACGTGAGCTCGTCATGAAAATTTCTGACAACCATCACACTTACTGACCAGATCTTCTGCATCAGCATGAGCCGTCAGCCAACAAAATCCATGAGGAAAGCTTTGGCCACAAGGGACTTTGAACCGGCATGATAGCCACAATCTCCTTCATGAATCTCACAAAGATTCTCTTGACCTTCCTTAGGAGACACAAAACGCTGAAACGCCCCACTGACACTGCGATGATGCAACTCGCCATTGGCAATCGTCATTGACTTAGACCGTCGAGTTATCTGTCTAGCCAAGGTTTCCTCCTCCGGCAACTCACCCCGGGTCATGTAAGCCAAATATGGCATTGTCCAATCTGGGATGACATGAAGAGCCTCCACCAACTGTGCTTCCGGGTCAGGAACAACCAAGTCTTACTCTGTAGGTAACTTAATAGAAGGATTATGCAGAATATCCAAGAAAGTGTTCGAAGGTACCGGTTTACGCTTAGATCCCAGCCGGCTTAAAGCATCAGCCGCCTCATTCTTCCTGAAATCAATGTGTTCCACTTCATAGCCCTTGAAGTGTCTAGCAATAGCATCAACTTCACAGCGATAAGCCGCCATGAGAGGATCCTTGGAATCCCACTTGCCTGAGACTTATTGAGCTACCAAATCAGAGTCGCCAAAGCACCTTACCCGGCTAAAGCTCATCTCCTTAGCCATCCGAAGACCATGGAGAAAGGCCTCATACTCAGCTGCATTGTTAGTACAGGGAAACATCAACCTTAACACATAACAAAATTTGTCACCTCGAGGGGAAGCTAAAACAACTCCAGCCCCCGAGTCTTCCAACTGGCTCAATCTGTCAAAGTGAATAGTCTAGTATGTGTTGTCTGGCTTCTCTTCAGGCATTTGCAGCTCTGTCCAATCATTGATGAAATCCACCAATGCTTGAGACTTGATAGCAGCGCGCGGCACATACTTTAAACCATGAGGCCCAAGCTCAATAGCCCACTTGGCAACTTGTCCGGTGGCCTCTCTATTTTGGATGATATCCCCTAAAGGAGCAGAACTGACCACACTGATAGGATGACCCAGAAAATACTGTTTAAGCTTCTGGCTAGCCATGAACACCCCATAAACAAGCTTCTGCCAATGTGAATACCTCTGTTGGGACTGAATAAGCACCTCACTAATGTAGTAAACCGGCCGTTGAACCGGATACTCCTTACCAGCCTCCTTGCGCTCCACCACAATGGCCACACTGACAGCGCATGTGTTAGCAGCCACATATAACAGCAAGGGCTCATTGTCAATGGGAGCAACAAGGACCGGTGGCTCAGCCAGCTGTCTCTTCAAATCCTCAAAGGCAGTGTTAGCAGCATCACCCAGACAAAGTCGTCTGTCTTCTTCATCATCTAATACAATGGTATGGCCTTCTCACCTAACCGGCTTATGAACCGGCTTAAAGCAGCAATACAACCCACCAAATGCTGAACGTCATTGATACACTTGGGATTTGCCAAAGAGGTAATAGCCTTGATATTCTCCGGGTTAGCCTCAATGCCTCTATTAGAAACCAGAAACCCCAAGAGCTTGCCTGCCGGCACACTGAAGACACACTTCACCGGGTTAAGCATCATATTGTAGACCCGGAGATTATCAAAGGTCTCCCTTAAGTCATCTATCAGGGTTTCCTTCTCTCTGGAATTCACCACAATATCATCTACGTAAGCATGAACATTGCATCCAATCTGAGTATGAAGGCAATTCTGCACACAGCATTGATAAGTCGCCTGGGCGCTCTTGAGCCCAAAAGGCATGGAAACATAGCAGAAGGCTCCAAAGGGAGTAATAAACATTGTCTTCTCCTGGTCCTTAACTGCCATCTTGATCTGATGATATCCAGAATAAGCATCCAAAAAACTCAGACGCTCACACCCGCCGTAGCATCAATGATTTGATCAATACGAGGGAGAGCAAAGGGATCAGCCGGACAAGCCTTGTTCAAGTCCGTGTAATCCACACACATACGCCAAGTGTCGTTCTTCTTGAGCACTAGCACCGGGTTAGCCAACCACTCAGGATGAAATACTTCAATAATGAACTCGATTGTCAAGATCCGGGCCACCTCCTCACCAATGGCCTTGTGCCTCTCCTCATTAAACCGCCAAAGAAACTTCTTGACTGGCTTAAACTTAGGATCAATATTGAGAGTGTGCTCAGTGAGTTCTCTCGGTACACTCGTCACATTAGAAGGTTTCCATGCAAAGATGTCCCGTTTCTCATGGATGAACTCGATGAGCACACTTTCTTATTTAGGGTCCAGATTAGCGATGATACTGAACTGCTTGGATGAGTCGCTAGGAACGAAATCAACAAGCTTTGTGTCATTGGCTGATTTTAACTTCATCACCGGGTCATGCTCTGTAGTGGGTTTTTTCAAAGATGTTATATCAGCCCGATCAACATTATCATTGTAAAACTTCAACTCTTCCGCTGCATAGACCGACTCAGCATAAGTCGCGTCTCCTTCTTCACACTCCAAAGCTACCTTCCGGCTTCCATGAACAGTGACGGTCCCCTTGTAACCCGACATTTTGAGCTGCAGATAAACATAACACGGTCACGCCATGAACTTGGCATAAGCCGGACACCCAAACAGAGCATGATATGGACTCGTAATTTTGACCACTTCAAAGGTTAATTTCTCAGCCCTGGAATAATGTTCATCTCCAAAAGCTACTTCTAGTTTGATCTTGCCCACTGGGTATGCCTACTTACCAGGAACCACACCGTGAAAAACAGTATTGGACTACTTGAGATTTTTATCAGTTAACCCCATAAGACGGAAGGTCTCATAATAAAGGATATTGATGTTGCTCCCTCCATCCATGAGTACCTTAGTAAACTTATATCCCCCAACTTGAGGTACCACTACCAAAGCCAAGTGACCTGGGTTGTCAACCCGGGGCAGGTGGTCTGCGCGACTCCACATGATGGGCCGCTCATGACCATCGCAAGTACTGGGGAACTGTCGGCTCAACGGTGTTCACTGCCCTCTTGTGAAGCTTCTGGTCCCGTTTGCATAAACTCATGATGAAGACATGATACTGCCCACTATTCAACTATTTTGGATGACTCTGATAGCCGAACTGTTGCTACTGTTGCTGACCCCCTTGGCCAGATTGTTGATTATAACCACCTTGGCTACCTTGATTAAAACCTCCTTGATTACTCTGGTGGCTCTGAAAGCCGGAACTAGAACCGCCACTTCCATTGTTCGGACCATGAAAACCTCCGCCGCCTGAGCCGCTACCCGGCCCATGATTGCCATCAAACATATTAGAATTCTTGAAACCTCTCATGAGCGTGCATTCCTTCCACAGGTGAGTAGCTGGCTTCTCTCGACTGTCGTGCTTCGGGCAGGGTTCATTCAACAACTGCTCAAGAGTGGGACTTGACCTGCCAGACCAAGGAGGTGGCCTCCCCTTACGCCGTTGATTGTTGCCTTGTGCATTGGTATTAGCCACAAACTCCAAGCTACTATCAGCCTTACGTTTGTTATTTCCCCCTTGATTCGCCGGGTTATGTTGTGAGCCCTTCGCGTTGCCATTCTTCTTTCCCTTCCCTACCTTCTCATCATCAGACTCGGGTTCCTTGGTACTATCAGAGTCGGCATATTTGACTAGAGCCGCCATAAGCTGGCCCATGTCATTACAATCTCGCTTGAGCCACCCCAATTTCTATTTCAGAGGATCAAAACAGCATTTTTTCTCCAACATTAAGACTGTAGAGCCGGCGTCCATCTTATTAGAAGAATGTATTATACCCTTGACCCGGCGCACCCAATGGATCGTGGACTCACCTTCCTCTTGCACGCAATTAGTCAAGTCCACAATCGACATGGGCTGCTTGCATGTATCCTTAAAGTTCTGAATAAACCACTCATTTAATTCTAACCATGAACTAATGGAATTAGGTGGCAGTCCCCTCAACTAATTACGGGTTGTTCCATCCAGCATCATGGTGAAATACTTAGCCATTGCAACATCACTGACCTCCAGTAGCTCCATAGCCATCTCGTAACTTTTGATCCATGCCCCGGGCTGTAAGTCAGCTGTGTAATTAGGCACTTTCCGAGGCCCCTTGAAATCCTTGGGTAAACGCTCATTACGCAGAGCCGGTACCAAACAGGGTACACCTTCGGTCCTAGTAGTCAAGCCTGCCTCAAACTGAATTCATTGGGTAAACCGGAAGGAGCTGGTAAGCCGCCTGCTGAAGGGCCATCTCAGCCGCCTGTTGAGCCGCTAGCTGAGCTGCCTGCTGAGCTGCCTGCTCAATTTGCTGACGCAGTCCGTCCTGATCATGCACGTTGGGAACTCCACCCTCTGCTGGGTCGTGCCCGCGCGGTTGATTACGGCACTGGGCATTGCTTGAAACGGCCAGTGAGTCTATATGTCTACTATAGCTCCTGCTCCGGCTTGGACGTGGAGTTGAATGAATCATGTCTCTACTATAAAGAGTAAGCCTTCTGCTGCACTAAGTCTATCTGAAGAAGATCTCTGACCCTTCATGTTTCAACTGCCGTCGGAGAGTCGCCATCGACTGGGAGAGCCGCCAATTGTGCTGCTGCAGCGATCATGTTCTCCAGTGGATTAGAATAATGACCCGGTGGTACTGGTACATGCTGAGGTGGAGCAGTATTCAGACGTGCGGGTTCCATCACCCTCTGCTGAGCCGGTGTTCCTTCCCCAAGCGCCGCAGTCCGGTTCACCTCCAGCGGGTTACTGGGCCCTGCCCCAGGCGTGCAAAAAAGGTTTCTAGGCTCATATATCTTAGCCAGCCGGGACTGGTGTCTTCTCCTCATGAACTCATTAGATGCGTTCTAATGCAACGCAAGCTGAAAAGCCTGCGCCCGAATCTGTTGAGCCCGAGCATCCAGAGCCACTCGTTCTGCAGTGATCCTGATGTCCTTTGCCACCAGGTCTTCCTTAGCTTGTGTTATCTCCTCACGTAGTTGTGCCACTTCCGCATCATGTTGAGATTGATCTGCCGGATTAACCACGGCGGTTAACATAGTCGTCAATTTATCCAATAGGGACATCAGAACTTGAGTCGGCGAGCGCACAAGGCCTCCTTCCCCGGTCGTGGTCACTGCTGCTGACCTGGAAGTCATTGCTGCTGCAATTGAAGAATTTAACCCAGGTTGGGTATCAGCCATGAAGATTCTGACTCTGCTCGGTGGCTCAAAGGGGTCCAGAATACTGCTGCCATCGGAACAGCCCCCAAGCACGCCATCTTGCAGTTCATACAACGAATCTGTCTCACCCGTGGACAACTCACCATCAGATTAGATGACCGTCTCACCGCCAGACACAGATCCCTCCAAAAGTTCCCCTCCATGGATGCATCCCACGAAGGCACGCCTCACGGCGGGCTGAGCCAGGGCGGGCCTCGCACGCTGAGCCGTCTCGAGGATGTCGGTGCAGATGTCCGGCTCAGGGCCCGGCTCGCCGATTTTGCCGATGAAGACATGGATTCTGCCGAAGGGGACCCGGTACCCGTACTCGATTGAGCTAGCGTCGGGGCCCCAGCCTGCGTCGTCGATGTAGAGCTTGCCGTGACGGCTCTTGGCCATCCAGCCCACAGTGTATCCTTTGAGCCCTTCAAAGCTGCCCTTCAAGAACTCAAATCCACCGTGCGCTGGCCCCATGGTGGGCGCCAACTGTCGTGGAATTGTCACGTCAGATGTCCTAGCGAAAGGACTTAGTCATGGAGCCATCGTAACTAGGAAGCTTAAAGGGGTTAAACGGGACAAAGGACATGGGATTTATACTGGTTCGACCCCTTGTTGTGAAGGTAAAAGCCTAAGATCCAGTTTTGGGTGGTATTACTTATGTCTCGATTACCAGGGAGTGATTTCGCTTGACCTAGTTCTTGATCTGTTGTTACTTGCCCTGAACCGCTGCCGGGTCGTCCCTTTATATACAGAGGTTGACGCCCAGCGGTTCACAGAGTCCCGGCCAGCTCATAAACAGTGTCCGGGTCGGTCTCTCTCTATTCCTACCTTACAATACAAGTTACATACATATGGCAGTTTATCTTTACGGTCCTTAAGTCGCCTTTGGACCTTGTGCCTTTAACTGAACCACCACCTTCAAGTGTCTCAGTGGGCTTCATAATAGTGAATCGCCATAGGTGTGACCCGGCCCCTCCTGGGCGGGTCATACCTAATAGTTATATCCCCAACAAATGGGTCAAGCTGAACATCGACGGGTAATGGAGTGGTGAGGATGGCAAAGGAGGTGCCGGAATGGTTCTCCGGGATCACACTAGATCAATTATCTTAACGTTCTGCAGGTTTATCCAAAGGTGTGTGAATGCCCTAGAGGCTGAAGCTGCGGCTCTCATGGAGGGGGTTGACCTCGCTCTTGCAGGGAGTTCAGAGAACCTTGTTGTGGAGTCAGACTATGCTATGCTAGTTCGCATGTTCATGGAACCTGAGGCGAACAGATCGCAGATAGCAGCAATGCTTGTGAGTACTGAGGAGAAGCTTGCCTCACACCAACATGAAATAAAAATCGTCACACACGACCAAAATAAAGTCAGCCATTCTCTTGCATTGATGGGTAGAACACTGCCCAAAAATGTTGTGTGGTTACATTCTACCACTGACGATGTTGACGTGTTGTGTCAATAGGATTGTAATGACTCTGGTTGATTAATATATTCATTTCATTAGCAAAAAAAGGAGGCCACCACCCGTTCAAGGGGATTATTCCTCTTCGGCGCATGTTGTTCAACATGATACTTGGCGTCAACGAGCTGTTTGGGATAAATATCGGACGTTTTCGTAATAAAACTTGTTGGCAGGCTGCCCGACTTCCCTCTCATCTCAACCCAACAACTCCACATAACCCACCTAAGCCTACCCTAACACCCTCCCCTTTGGAGCTGTTTGATTGCGACTGGAGGGCTCCAAAACACCCCAAAAACCCTCAACCCTAGCCATCCATGCTTGTCTAAGAAACTGCATGCTACCCTGCCTAATTCTCATTGATCAAATGTCTCCTCCAAGTACGCTTTTGAATTCTTTCGTCCTGGTTCAACCTTTCTATTGTTCATTTTTATAGAGTGTCTAACAATTTTTGTTGTGTTCCTCGTCGTCATTCTCAGCATATGAAGACCAAAATAAGAGTTTTCCAATAAATTATATTCGTTCTCTTGAAGATTTGTGGTGCTAGCTTCATGCCATCCTCTCAATTGTTTCGAGTCGTCATAAATTCCTTTCATGACCGTCCCAAATCTTGTCATGAGTTGTTTCCATTATCGATTCTCCGAAGCCCAAGCCTGCCATTTTAGAAGAGTTATTCATTCTCAGATTTCAGCTTTCATTCTCAAATTATTCCAAATTGATGTCTCTTCTTTCATCTCGAAATTCTTACTGGTGCATCATTCAAGTATTCTCTAGTCATCTCGTGATCTCTTCGTTATTCTGTATCTAAATTCCCTCAAGTATCTTCATTCATTTTATAATTCTTCCCTGGTGATTCATTCTCTTTTCTTCATTCTTATCAAATTCCTATGATGGTTCTTTCAAGATTCCTCTTCCTTTTTATCGTATCAATTCATTTGTTGTTTTAAAAATCGTACCGGTGGTCTGTTGTGTTTGTGCTATATCTCTCCTTACTACTTTTCAACGAGAATAAGTAGTATGCTAAATCCAGTGTTGTCATCAATTTAATTTGATGAAGGATAGACATATACTAATTCTAATTCTTGTTTCCTCAAGGTAATTAAATTCTTTCTTTTGGAGTTTGTTCATGATGAATGAATTTGTAATTCCAAATAATTGCATCTTCTCTTTTATGGAGTTCCATGTTTTATCGGTATCTCATCATAGACCTTTTTCTCTTTTCTTTATCAATGTTCGAAGGAAATCATTGCAAGGTTTCATCTTGTTCTTTTGAACCTTCACTTCCTTCATATCATTTCTTTCATTTCAGAGTATCTTCCCGAAGGTTCTTCATGGTGGTTTGTGAATGATTTCTTTCATTCTTGAAGTGCCCTTCAAGATTCTCCTCGAATTTAAGATCCGCCAAGCTATACTCGGAAATAAACATGGTGTTCAACACATGTTTGGTTTTGAGGAGTTCAAGCATGTTTCATCTTCCATTCAAGTGTGCAAATCCTTTCTACCTTGTCATTCGAGCTGGTCTTATGTCATTATTGACAAATTTCCCATCGTGTTTCATGACTCATAGGTTTTCAAGAATGAGATATTAAACCCACCATTTTCTCTTCATTTAGGAGATACTTTCAACCCATCAATCTTTTTGTTGGAGTTATCTTGGGTTTGGTTTCACCTAAAGCCTTCCCTAAGGAATGTTTCCATTGTGGTGTGTATTTGTGATCGAGGTTTTCTTTCTAATCTCTCGGTGAAAGAAGTTTTGCATCTCTTTGTTGCTCTCAAGCATCATATTTTCTGCAAATGGCAGGTTTTAACCTCAAAATTTAGAAATGTTTCCATAAGGCCATTTGAAGCATATCTATTGCTTGTTGACTATTTCAACAATTCCCTTCAAGTCTTCTTCGCAAGGATGCTCTTTCATGTTTAATTGTGTCAGAAGATGTTAGTTTCTCCTTCGTTCTTTTCATCCCAAGTATCTAACTTCAATTCTTTTGCAAAGGAAGCATCGTGTTGGTGCTCTTTCCCAAGTCCCTCCATGTTGCCAAGTTCATGTTCTGCCTATTATTTCTGTTTTATCGGAGTCTCATCCAAGTGCTTCCATTTTCTCAAGTTCATTTTCTATGCCCTGCTTCTCTTCAAATGGAGTGGTTTCAAATTATTTCTCGTCCTTGATGCCATCTGTTATCTCTTTCCAACCTCTAGGATTCTTTAATCTCACTCATTTTTCACAGAAGCAGCTTTATTTTACCTCTTTCTCTTCCTTTTTATGTTCTCATTCCTAGATCTCAGGGAGAGATCTCTTATAAGTGGGGGAGAGATGGGGCAGCCCAAGACCGATGCTCCAGATGCCTCCCACTATTTTCCCTGTAGCCGTATTAATTATTTGGTTGTGGCATTAATCGTCATCAGTTGCATTGCATCGACACTCAATTGCCATCATTTTTTCAAAACTTGCATCTGTCCGTATTTGCCACTTCTCTCCATTGTCTTCTTGATCATTCCCAGTCCAACCACACACTTGCACGTGCCCCCGTCATCATTAAATAATTATTTTCAAAGTGGGATTAAAATATTCTTGGAATGGGTTGAAATTTTACGCGCGGTCTTAATATTATGTAGGTAGACCACCTGCCAAATTTCGTTCCATTCGAAAGTCGTTTGGTACCCCAACCATTAAACTATAGACGCACTATATCCGGATAAATATATGGTGTTTTTGTAAGAAAACTGGTTGCCGGGCTACTCGACTTCCCTCTCATCTCAGCCCAACATATCTACATAGCCCACCTAAACCTATTCTAACCCCCCCCCCCTCCACACTAGAGCCTTCCGATTGTGATCGAAGGGCTCCAAAAAACCCGCAAAACCCTCAACCCTCGCCATCCCTACCTATTTAAGCAACCCCTACCCTGCATAATTTGGAACCCTACCCCTCTTCCTCATTTTCATGCGCAGCCTCTCCACCGCCGCCGCTTGTCCACCTTCTCCATCCTCCAGCCGCTGTGGCCCTGCGAGCCCATCGTAGACCCGCTCGAACTCATCTGGTCCCGAGCCAGCTCATACGCCGCCTCCATTAGTGCCGCCTCCGCTGCTCGCGCTCGAGCTCCCCTCACCCTGCCGCCAGCTCTCCCTTGTGTGGGATCTCCCGTCGACTGGGGAGCTACCAGAGACCGCTGCCGAAACAAGCCGACCTCGCCGCCTCTTCTCCTTTCTCCTCCATCTCTCTCCCTTTCCACTCTAACCCTCTCTCTTTGTTGTCGCCATGGAAGATACCCATGCTCGGAGCACAAATCTGGTGGCCACAACACCGCCCGATCCGTCCGTCGACGCCACAGCCGCGCCGAACCATCGCCATGGCCTCTGCTTCACCCGCCGGTACGCCCTCATCCCAGGATCTGCCAAGCCTTCCAAACAAAAGACATCCGGAACCTCACCATCCTAGTTTTCCTGCGAGGTCGAATTTTCTGATGTCCTCAAATTTGTCACATCATATTGCATTTTGTGATGATGGTAACATTGTGCATGTTGTCTAACAGAAATGATCTTTCTATGAAAAGTGATCTACTCTTTGAGGGCTTAATGATGTTTGCATTTGCATCCTTGATAGGATTCATCTACATGTTGTAATCTCTGTTCCAAAAGTGCATCATGTTGTAATCTATAGAAAATTGTTAATACATTCAAACTTACGTTGATCCTTGCCACCAATCCATAACTCATATGCATATGATTCCTTCAGGTGTTTCGCACTATGCAATGATTATTTTAATGCCATTCCCATGGATGCCATGTCAAGTTTCTTTAGCATGTCAATTTCTTGCTCTTATGTGGCTATCATGATATAAATACATTCCAGCTAGCAAAAAGTTCCATTTTGTGAAAATCATAGTAATAATAAATGCATCCTATGAATTTGAGCCTATGAAGAAAAAATAACATTGCAATGTCTAATGCATGTACATATTTTTCATAAATACTGAAATTGGTTTACTTTTAGTGCATCTCAATTCAGCATCATAATGTTACTGTTTTGCAAATCCCTGATTTTCCCGACGTCTCTAAAACTTAGCAAAACATAGCATTTTGCATAAATCATATTAAATTAACCTTGATGCCTATGAACCTGACCTTATATGAAAAGTGTAGCATGTTAAACCAACTATAAATGCAGATCCTTTTCATACATTTTAGCAACATGAATATTGATGTTCCGTTGCTCCCAATTAGGCATCTTGCTGTTTTGGCAGATTACAATCAACACAAGTTGTTCAGGTATGTGATGGATGATATTATATGTATCGAGTTTGCTTCATATTTTGTTCATGTAAACATACATGCATCTAAAATTGTAATTGTTTCAATCTAGGCAATGTGTTTGGTTACAGCTATGGGAACACATTCGATTAACTGAAGAAATGATGGTTGGGATCCACTCTTTTAAGATGTCAAAGCTTTTTGCACAAAAAATGGCACTCGGATACTAAATATGGATGCCATCTTTAGTAAATGGGGAAAATCAAGAAAAGGCGGGGCAAACAATGCCACTATTGATCACTTTTTCCATGTGGACACCTTCTATGCTGTTATGCACTCCATCGCCACAAAGGTTTATCAACATTTTAATGAGGTATCTTCAGAGCTGCTCCAGAACTTCTCTTGTCTTGACCCTAGAGACTCATTTTCTAGGTTCAATGTGAAAAAAACTTGAGACTCGTATAGATTTATCAAGAGTATTTATCTTAGTATCAATATGAACATATAGAAGATAACCTTGAGCTATTCATTATTCATACGAGAAGAATTGAAAACATGTCATGATATTGCAAGCTTGGCTAAAAATATAGTTGAACTTGAATGATACATCATGTTTCCTATGATTTATCACCTCATTGAGTTGGCATTGCTAGTACAAGTAGTGATGAAAATAATTTAAAGAGCCTTCTCAGAAACGAAAATCCTTAAGACCGAGTTGCGCACCATGATGTCTGGTGGTTGGTTTAGCTATTCGGTAGTGTGTTACATTAAGCGAGGAGGGATATTGAAAAGACTTCATCGTGGTAAAATTAAGAAAGATTTTCAGAAAGATGGTAGGGCACTACCATTGCCTGGGTCTTCCAAAGATCATTGGAAGTTTCATTATCGGTATGTTTCTGATTAACGAGTAAAATTTCTCGTTCTGTTGCATTAGTGGGATTTGATATGCCTCGTCGAGAATAGCTATGTTATGAACATGCTTGAAATTTATCGTATTTGGTGAGAATGGCTAAAAAATAGGATGATTTATATGGTTGTTTCTGAATCCAAGAGGGTTGTAAGCAAAATTTGACACTGGTGTTTGACATTTTTAGTAGCTAGATACATTTTTTTAGTTGTTTGGATTTACATCTTTGAGGTTAGCTATAGTTGGTTTTTTAGCAAAAGCAAGATTTTGCATAAATTATAAGAATAATATCCCAAATCAAGGGTAATTATTTTGGTATTGATTAACAACTATACATGGGCCAAAAATGTACAGTGGTGGTCTACACGCGTCTTGTCCATCTATATGACAATGAACCCTCAAAAAAATCTCCGTTCTTTTGAAAAAAATCAATTTCCAATGTAGAAGTAATTTGACAACTAAAACATGACCCATGTCAACAAAAAATTGTGGGGTTTCCATGGCGCCTTTCATGATTTTAAGATCAGCGGTCCATGCATGTTGTCATGATCCAATATTAATTTATCAATGCGATCTTTGGAGATTTTATCTTTTCTATAGTCACTACTAATTACAGGGATTAATAATATATATCTTTAGAGTCGCCGTTGCTCTTTTTATACTCTAACCTCACAGATTTCGTTTCACATCCTATCCTTACGAGTTTTCCTTGCCTTCGTTGGTCCTAACTAGTAAATCCTAGCCTTAGCCACAAGTGGGTAATATTTGTCAAGCCGAGTGACACCACAGAGACCATGGACGTCAAGTACCGTAATGACTTCATCAAGAAGGTGAGGCAGGCGGCCGTGGCGTCGGCAGTGGAAGGGTGAAGTACAAGGAGTGCGGCAGGAACCATGCGCTGGCTAGCGATGGGCACATCATGGACGACTGAGGGGAGTGAATGCCATTTGGGGACCTCAACCCCGCTGACGCGTCTTCATACAAGTGCATGACCTGCGGACGACACAGCAGCTTCGACCGCAAAGGTGATGATGGAGAGGTTGCCGCCGCGCGGCAGCGGCGGCGACCTCTCCATTGTGGTGCAAGCTGTAGTGGCAACCGCAGGCCACCCACTTGTATGACGATGCGTCGGCGGGGTTCAGATCCCCCAATGGCATCCACTCCCTCCAGCTGTCCATGACGCGCCCACCGGTAGCTAGCAGGTGGTTCCTGCCACACTCCTTGTACTTCACCCCTTCCACCGCCGGTGCCACGATCGCGTGCTTCACATTCTTGACAAAGCCCTTAGGGTACTTGACATCCATGGCCCCTCTGGTGTCCCTCGACTTGACAATGATTACCTACTAGTGTCTAAGGCTTGGATTTACTAGTTAGGATCAACGAAGGCGAGTAAAATTCGTAAGGATAGAATGTGAAATGGAGTCTGTGAGTTTAGGGTTTAAAAAGAGCAACAATGACTCTAAAGATATATATTATTAATCCATGTAATTAGTAGTGACTATAGAAAAGAGAAAACCTCCAAAGATCATAGTGATAAAATAATATTGGATCATGACAACATGCATGGACCGCTGATCATAAAATTAAGACGGGCACCATGGAAACCTGACCATTTTTTGTTTGACCTTGCTCATTTTTTAGCTGTCAAATTAGTGCTACATCGTCACTAGATTTTTTTTTTCAACAATAGCTTTTTTCAGGGGTCACCGTCACTTAGATGGACATGACACGTGTAGACCACCATTGTACATTTTTTGCCCATGTATAGCTGTTAAACAATACAAAAATAATTACCCTAGATTTGAGATGTTATTCTACATACCTAAGAGATCCACCCCCACTAACCTATTTATCTTGACATGCAGCATATCCACCTCAACATGTATGCCCTACACGTGCCATCTTCTGCCACGTCAGCGACTCTTTACATGGAGCATTCAGTTAACAATGTGCAGAATCAACTATCCATCTGCCTTCTCTCCGTTTTCACTTTCCAGCCATAAGAGCATCTCTAGCAGACCCCTTATAATGCCGACCCGCAAAATGTGTTTACAGTTCTTGGAAAAACAGCTTTGCCTGCCGGCGCGCAGGATATCCTTTTTAGGGGTCCGCTTTGCGGGGTCTGCTCGGCCGCCGCCCGCGCCGGTCCGTAAATCAGTAATTTGCATTTCAATTCCAGGCATGAAAAAACATTTCTTTGCTTCTTTATTTTCTTGAAGGGCATTGAACACATAATAATTCACCAAATCTTTGTTGGAATGGAAAGACAAAAGAAAACAGTAACCACAATTAGGAGTTTTAGAAGATATCCAACTTCCACAACTGGTCCCGCTAGTTCGACCGACATCTTCTCCATGCCTTGATTGTTGATCTGTGGATTCTTGAAATTGCATTCTTCATTCTTCTTCTTTGATTCTAAATAAGTACACGTTGCTTCCCCTCTAGTTTCTTGTCTAATTGCACATGCAGTCGTATCATTAGCCTCAATTCTACAAACGAGTGCACGAACATCAATTAAGCTTCTTCCTATCAATATATTCTTCTTCCCTATACCAAAATGAGCATCCACCTTTGTACACACATGATCATCTTGATGAGCTACCGAAATTGAAATGAATAGGTTGACAAAGTCGAATGAAAACAAGAAAATGCCTCGTCGTTTTCGCATGAAGAATACCCGTCTGGGGTGTTTCGGTGTGCTAAATGTTAGCCGCAATACTGTCTGTGTGCAGTCGTCGCACTGTATGAGCGGCATCGGCAAACCGGCGAGCCGCTGCGCTAGCGCCGAGCCGGGCGACGGCTCACCGTGTCCTTGCCGGCAAACCGGCGACGATGGCTAGAGGACGAACTAGTACTTGCATGCGGTGATGGGGCTTTGTCGAGGCTGTGCGGTGTGCTCCCCGACCAATCCATGGCTTGGTGCAGCCACCGGTGGCCGGAAACGCCAAATCCGACGGCCGCGACAAACAGCCGCCAATCTGCAACTTTCCGACCGGCCGAGGCAGGAGGAAGTGGTGGAGGACAATCTCGGGCGTGTGGCGGCCCACCGGTGTGATCCCGCCGGCTTGTATGGGCGGAATCATAGGCGGCGGCCCGGTGGAGGTGGGTGGCGAAAAGCACGGGCTGAAATGCCCCCCCCACCAACCGCTCCCGCTATATACAGGGCACCAAAGGGCACCAACGGGGCGAGGGGGAGAAACTGTATTTTCGCCGGTTGGGTTCGGAATTTTGTCAGGCCCCGCAAAAATATTTACGGGTCCAACGAGTTTACGGGGTCTGATCGGGCAGTTTTTTTCATGCGGATCCGTATTTTGACGGTTATTTTGTCGGTGGGGGCATTATACGGGTTTGCTAGAGATGCTCTAAATCGCGGATGCCTCTCTCCCTCCCTCGCAAATAAACACAAACCGATCGACCTCTCTCCCCCAGAAAAATTGACGCCAGTTTTCTCCTTGGCTACAGGTGCAGCACGTGGGAGCCGATCTGTGCATCAAGGGTCCTCCCATGGCACGTCCGTTTGTGCTGCTCGCCTCCGCGGTTCTCTGAAATTCCCTAGGGTATGACCCCCCTCGGCCCTTGCAGGTTGGTGCCATATGTGCCCTGGTCCTCCCCTCCCGTGTGTCTCTATTCCGGCTAAGACAGCTTCGGCGCTGCTGAGGAGGTCTGTACCGGCCGGTTCCAGTAGAATCGGACCGGCTATAGGTGAGTTTCCAATCTGAAGATCGCTTTCTTTTCATCATGTAAATGAGGAATTGGACGACGCCGAACAGGGCCTCACCCACGGCATGGAGGGGTTATTAATATATATTTTTTGCCTTGAAGGAACGCCCAGTGTACCCGAGTCAAATCAGGTCACCATGCCATCCAATTTTCAATATTTTTCCTTCTAATGCTAGAGCGAACGCATTGGTGTGACGCGGCAGGGCCTCAGCCATGGCGTGGAGGTTTTTCTTTTGGCTTGGAAGGAACACCCAGTGTACAAGAGTCCTTTCATCTGAATTTAGAACTCTGATAGTTCTAACAGTATACACATTTGTAAATTGCTCCATTGAACAGATTAGTATACAAAGTGCTCTTTCCATCACGTTGTTCTCAGCCATGGTGTGGATATTTTCATTTTGGCCTAGAAGGAACGCCCAATGTACATGTGTCCTTTCCTCTGAATTTAAAACTATGATATTTCTATTAGTATACAAGTTTGTAAATTGCTCCATTGAGCAGGTTAGTATACAAAGTGATCTTCCCATCAGCTTATTATGTAAGCGCTGCAATTTCAATCCATCATTTGGTATGCCTTTAATTGGCAAAGTTTATGATAGATATAGAAGCATCCGAATTTAATATCTGCATATCTTAAATATGTTAGAATTTTAGCTGCTATTTTATTTGTGAAGCACATATAAGTAGATTCATGTTGACCGGCCGATTCATATAATGATTTGCTAATGTGGCCAAATAAGTTATTTCATGCAGTACATTCTGCCCATACGTGCTTCTTCACATATTGTTGTTAATTAATTGCCCTAAGAGATCTTGATTTTGCATTTGTATACATCTTTTCTTGCCTGCTGCATCCTGCCCATTTGGAGAAGGTATAATAAATTATTATGGTGGCAATCTTTTTTGTAATTATGCAAATTTAGTGTTCAGTACAACTGTTTCGATGCATTAGGATACGCCAATTTTCACAGTCGAACAAATACTCTTTAGTGTTACCCTTAGTTTCGTTAGAACATCTCCATAAGATATATATGATTTTGGTTAATCCATTCCACATTTTCTACCATATGTATTGCCAATTTAAATACAGTCATTTTGTTGATGCAATTCCAAATTAATTGTGGTCGTTATTTGTATCAATTTCAAGTCTAACTGAACATAGCCCCTTTTGGTAGATAACTTCTGTAGCTAACATGTAACATTCACATTGGTGAGGATCGTTTCTAAGTATATGGAGTGTTAAGGATAAGACACCGGATATCACCGAAACATATTGCAACAATTTCACGCAGCAACACGGCGGGGTATTATCTAGTTCTTATAAATGCTACCAACTATAGCTTTTGCTAAAAAAACAACTATATAGATAACCTCAAGGATGTAAATGCAAACAACTAAAAAATATGTATCTAAATATTACAAATATCAAACCCCGGTGTCAGATTTTGCTTATGACCCTTCTTACTTTTAACCCACATGGTGGGCCCATAACCCATAGTTCCCAGGATCAAAACCTGACTCTCTTGTACATCCTTGTTTCAAACTTATTGCCTCGCTCGTGGCCTTGTTTCTAATTCACGAGCCACCTTCCGAGAGATCATCAATTCTGGTATCAGGCAAAATATTTATTCCCGAACCCCTTTCACACTTTGTTTTAGGTAACGAACGATTGCCTGCCCGCTTGAAACTTCTCATGGTACCTTCTTACTTTGATCTCGATATTTTCTTAAGTTTCAGTTTGAGAGTTACTTTCCGCCACCTTCCCCGACGTTAGCAACCAAATAGTCAACCTTGTAGAGGTCCGTTCACCCGAAATAACCCCGCCTTATTCTACCGTATGTACGGTGGAGTTCCCGAAAAAGGATGCCGACTTCATCATGATGACCTGAAGTAGAGAAATGAAAACATCAACGTAGTGGATCTACCTCTTCGAGGAGAGCAACCAAGGCCGAGGAGAATCGTTAGAATTTTGTAACCTAGTTTTTCCCCCCTTACTCCATCCCTTAAATCTCGGGACGAGATTTCTTGTAGTGGAGGAGATTTGTAACACCCTCAGTGTCATGCTACAGTAACCTCACCCTAATGTGCCATATCATCTTGTTTTATTAAGCCAATTGCCACTTATCCAAAATCAAGGCAAATTCAAACTTAAATTACAAGTCAAAATTATTATTTCTTCAAACAATAAAACAAAATGTTCCCATATTTCTATAAATTTCCCCGATCATTTCTCATGTTGAAACCACATCATTTGACTCACCAAATAATCCCTAGTAAATTATAAAGTGGGCCATCAACATTTAATCATCCATATGAAATTTGAACCAATGTTTGTAAATGTCCAAATATTCCAACAACTTGTGTGTGTGGCACTGTTGTGTTGCGCAGTCAATTTGTGCAAAGATCCACTCCTGAAAATAATCATTTGGATAGCAAAATAAATAGAAAACAACAAGAAAAAACTAAAACAGAAAAGGTATAAAAAAAAGAGATACAATGTACACTGTAGCCCGCAGCTACAGTACACAGCCCAACCCATGCGTGATATCCGGTGTCTTATCCATCTTCCTCCCCTGTTCATCCTGTCATCCAGAGCGCCGTAGACGTTCATACGTCGTCCGTGGCATGGATGCCACGCACGGCGGCCATCCGCTGCCTCCCCTGATGGATAAGAAGGACCCCCTCGATCCCCTCCTAACCCTAGCGCCAACCACCCCCCTCCCTCACTCCCCTTCGCTCTCTCCCGAGCGCATCTGGGGCCACGCCGCTGTCGACCACGAGGCCAGGAACCTCCCCGCGCCGCCTGGGGATGGCCAGGGGGATCACCGCCTTCTTCTTCATCCTCTCCGATGCCTAGGGACAAGCCGGACCACCCTGTAGCTCGCCATTGTTGCTGTCTTCCCCTGCGTGCGCGCTCCTCTGCCCCGCCTCATCGTCGACGCTCCGGTCCAGCCTCGGCCTCCCCGACCTCTCCATCAGCCTCGTTGTGAGCTCCTCCTCTATTCCTCCTGCTTACTGCCTTGATCCGTCGCTTTAGCCGCACGTACTCCCCGAGGCCTCCACTCCTGGAGTCCACGCTCACCACATATGCGCGCGTCCCTAGCCGCGCTCGCGCGCCTTTGCCTTGTCCGCGCTGTCCGCGTGCGCCCCGCCGCTGCTGGCCTCTCCGGCAGCGCCTAGCGCACGCGCGCGCCCAGCCGTGCCAGCCCTGCCCGCACCGCGTTGCTGTCGTTGCTCCTGACCACTGTCACAGCTGCTTTACTACTCTTGCGCCACTGCTGCTTGCTAGGACTGCTGCCCGCTTCGCCGTGCCCCGCGATGACCTCTGCTGCGGCCCGCCTTGCTTGCCACCCAGCTACAATCGCCTGCACCTGCCTACTGCTGCCGCTCGCGCCGACTGCTTCCGCTACGGGCTGCTGCTGCTACTCGCCCCGCCCGCGTGCGCGTTTGCCCTGGCCCGCGATGGCATGCCGGCCACGCCCCGCAGCCGCCCTGACCTGGCTTTGCCCCGCGCTCCTCCCCTCTGCCGATGTGGCACACCGCCGCCCGCTTCGCCGGAGCGCTTCGCCGCAGCCCCCTTCCCCCGCCTACTACGCAGCCGCCCACCGCCCCGCGCGTACCCGTGCCCGCCTCTGCTCGTGGCCGCCAGTGCCTCTTCGCCCATGTGCCCATGGCGAGCAGCAGCCTGGAGGCCGGTTGTGCCCCTGGCCAGTAGGGCAGGACCTTTAAAAAGAGGAAAAGATAAAGAAAAATAATAAATAAAATAATTAATTAGTGAAATAATTAATTAGTGAGTCTAATTAATCTAATCAAACTGACGGGTGGACCCCCCTCCATCTATATTATCTTAACTAACTAATAAAGACTCCTGTTAATAAAACACCATATGACACCTGGGCCCCACTGCCTAGTTTTGACTAGTCAACAGTCGTTGACTGTGGACTGCTGAGTCAGCATCCCCCGGCCCCACATGTAATAGACCCTGTCTAGAGTAGTACTCGGTGACAAAAGTGTTCTGTTTTTATTTATTTATTTCAAATTTAATTTAATTCCAGAAATTTCAGAAATTGTTTAAAACTTTGAAAATTAATATAAAATAAACCGTAGTTCAGATGAAAATACTTTATACATAAAAGTTGCTCAGAACAACGAAACGAATCCAACTACATGGTCCGTTCGTCCATCACGCATCCCTAGCATAGTGAACTTGCAACTGGTCCGTTTGTCCGAAAAACATGAAACACCTGGAATACTTTCCCGGATGTTTCCCCCTTTGCCTGTAGCACCTAGTACTGCGTTAGGTCACCCCTAGCATCACGTATTGCCATGTTATGTTTTCTGATGATTTGATCGCTCTGTTATTTATTGTGTTCCCCCTCCGTTACTTCTTTCCGGTAGACCCTGAGACCGCTGCTGATACCCCTGTGATCGGCTACATTGACGACGACCCCTCCTTGCCAGAGCAACCAGACAAGCCCCCCTTGATCACCCAATATCGCATGTTTCTTCACTCTACTGCTTGCATTAGTATAGTGTAGCATGTTACTACTTTCAGTTAATCCTATTCTGCTGCATAACCTGTCATTGTTGCTACAACTGTTGATATCCATACATGCAATCCTACATGCTTAGTATATGTTGCTAGTACTTCATTAGTGGCCCTACATTCTTGTCCATTTGCCATGCTATACTATCGGGCCATGATCGCTCAGGAGGTGATCACAGGTATATATAATACATATTTAAATACTATACAGATGGTGACTAAAGTCGGGTCAGCTCATAGAGTACCCGCAAGTGATTTGGATAAGGGGGCTGAAAGGACAGGTGGTTCCATCCAGGTAGTGGTGGACCTGGGTTCCCGACAGCCCCGAGTGCTACTTTGGAGGCGGAGCGACAGGGCAGGTGGTGACCACCTAGGAGACAGGTGTGCCTGGCCCTGGTCGGCATCTGCGGTTACTTCAAAATAACAAGCTTAACGAGATCTTGGTATTTGATCTGAGTCTGGCCACTGGCATATACGCACTAACCAACTATGCGGGAACAGTTATGGGCACTCGACGTCGTGGTATCAGCCAAAGCCTTCTTGACGTCAGCGACTGAGCGACGCGCGCCGGGTTGAACTGCGTAACGCAACTTCCTGTGTAATAGAGGTTGCTCGGTCTGCTCACTGGCCGCCCTTGCAACGTGCATGTGTGCAATGGGCGTTGGGACAAGACCCCCGCGCGCATGGGATTTAGACCGGTGTGCTGACCTCTCTATTATGCCTTGGTAGGGCTGCAACATGTTGATCTTCCGAGGTCGGGCATGACCCAGGAAAGTGTGTCCAGCAAGAGGGATTGAGCATGTTGGGAAATATGGTGCACCACTGTAGGGAAGTTTATCTATTCAAATAGCTGTGTCCCTCGGTAAAAGGATAACACGGAGTTGTACCTCGACCTTATGACAACTAGAACCGGATACTTAATAAAACACACCCAGAGAAGTTCAAGAGACAACCGGGTGGTCGCTTTCCCACAGGGCGACAAGGGGAGGATCGCCGGGTAGGATTACGCTATGCGATGATACTTGGTAAACTTACCATCTACTCTCTTCTATACGCAGCAAGATGGAGGCTGTCAGAAGCGTAGTCTTCAATAGGACTAGCTACCCCCCTCTTATTCTGGCATTCTGCAGTTTAGTCCATCGATATTGCCCCTTTACACAGATACCCATGCATATGTAGTGTAGATCCTTGCTTGCGAGTACTTTGGATGAGTACTCATGGTTGCTTTGCTCCATCTTTTCCCCCATTTTCCTCTTCTTCTCGGACGTCGGAACTAGATGTTGGAGCCTAGGAGGCAAACACCACCATTGACGACGACCCCTACTACTACGTGTTGGCCGCCGACGACCAGGAGTAGTTTAGGAGGACCCCAGGCAGGAGGCATGCTCCTCTTTCGATCTGTATCCCAGTTTGTTCTAGCCATCTTATGACAACTTGTTTAACTTATGTATGTACTCAGATATTGTTGCTTCCACTGACTCGTTTATATTCAAGCTCTTGTATTCGAGCCCTCGAGGCCCATGGCTTGTAATATGATGCCTGTATGACTTATTTTACTTTTAGAGTTGTGTTGTGATATCTTCGAATGAGTCCCTGGTCTTAATCCTACAACGTTTGTGTGTATGATTAGTGTACGATTGAATCCGGGGCGTCACACCTTGCTTGCTCGCCAGGCTTGGCTTTTGCTTACCTGTCGGTGTATTGAACTAGGGGCACTACTTTGTACCCCTTACTAGGTGCACAGGCAGTCGGATCCGCACGATCACGACCACACCAAGCAGGGCAAAGGGAAGGGTCGAAGCCGCAGAACAGTCAACGCAACACCAAGACCAGAATACCAAGAGGGCAAGGTGGTTCTCCGCGGCAAGAGCCTTGCCGGGGCAACCTCCACAGCCCCGGTAGGAGCCTTGCCGGGGTAACTGGCCCAAACCCCTGCCAGCAGAACGCGTTGCCCTTGAGCCCAAGGTCTCCAAACTCATCGGGACCAGGGCTCGAGAGGCGTTTCTGTGGTGGCATGCAGATCTTTGTGAAGACAAAGAGCATAAGACGATGATCCTTGGCAAGATACTTGCCAAGGAAACCCACGAGACCTCCGACGACACCCTTGCCGGGGACGACTATGACGTCGCGGCAAGACCCTTGTTGGGACCCCGGCAAGACCCTTGCCGAGAAACACCTGCGAGGCTACAGCCAGGCCCACACTTGCCACTATCCCGCCACCACTCCCCATGCAACTGCCAGCCCACCACCTAGGCAGGCGCCTGTTTGTCAACAGGAGACTTCTAGGCCAACTCAGCAACGCCTACGTGGTGGCATGCAAATCTTCATGAAGACTTCTCCACCACGCCACCTCAGCTGCCTGCTAGCTTACATGGCACCACGTGTCGCGCTGGCTCGGACGTGTGTCGGAGCAGGGCGGAGCAGCGATGGACGGGATGGGGGTTCGCATTTAATGCGCCTTATCTCGTATGGCTAGTGATAAGCCTAGCCACAGTACTCCGATGACACCTCCTGTGTGCCATTGTGGCGATCCCCTTTCCTATAAAAGGAGGACCGAGGCATACTGGAGAGGGATTCAGACCCCTGAGCAAGTGACCCATTGTAGCTAGCTCAAGAACAGCAAGAACACTAAAATAGACACCTAAAGCAGGACTAGGGTACTATGCACGTCACGGCCTGAACCTGGGTAAACGACATGTGTGCTCTGAATTGGCCACCGATCCTGCTCTCCTCTCAACCCCGCGCCCCGCAACCGTAGTAGGGATCCTAGTTGATCCCATAGGTGTCGTTTCCACCGACATCTTTGGCGCGCCAGGTAGGGGAGCGCTTGTTGAGAGAATATGGTTCAGGAGTTAGTTCGGTAGTTCTTCGTCGCCATGACCCCCAAGAAGAAGAGGACGACGGCGATCGGCTCATCCGGAGCCGGACCGCCTGTGCCAGTGCTGGTGGGGAGCGGGCCCATCATGGACAGGACCCGAGGTGCGGCCCGCGAACACCCGCATCGCTCTGGCAGCCAGACCCTGGCGAGCAGCACCACTCGCGAACAGAATGACGAGCCGCGCGTCACCGGATCCAGAGATGGAGTTGTACCCCCCGCAGGCGGCGCGGGGCCCTCCACGGCCGTTGTTGTACCACCAGCTGGTGGCACGGCGACCTCCAAGACACCCACGCCGGCGCCCACCCCGCGCTCCTCTCAAGTTGCGCGCGACAAGCAACGTCGCCACGTTGAGGATACTGGGCGCCGCCATGGGAAGAGCCCCACACACCATTCGCGGGATGAGGAAGGCCAGCATACGCGCCAGAGCACTGGCAGGAACGGCGTATGATCGCAGGACCGTGATAGAGCTCCCTGTAACGTGGTCAGAGGTCAGAGCGTGTCACGGTCCATGCAGCTTTCGCCACCACCCACGCCAACAGAAGTTTTGGTGCACACGCAACTACTCCTTGATTTCCCTCCCGCTGCGGAAAAGATCGACGAGTGGAGAGCCACCGTCCGGAGCATCATCGGCATCGGCAACAAGGATGAGCCGCGACCAACGGCACCTGTGAACCGGCGTTCCATAGAGCCACCACATCCCAGCAGAGCAGGGGCTGGGGGAGATGCTGCCACGGTACACTCTCGTCCCCCACGCCAGCCATCGCGGGCGCCGGTCCGTTGTGATGATGCTCGTGACAACATGTTCGTAGCATCGTCCGACCCATGGACCCGCCGCGATCAACGCCAAGTTCTTCAGGAATGAGCCCATGAAGATGCTCGAACCACTATCGAGCGCCAGCGCGATGCGCGCCACCAATCAGACAAGCGGGCGGCACCCGTTGTGGACCACTCGGCTCCGGGAGGCTACGGTGGCCTACCTTATGAGGTGGGTTGTCTAGTCTTTACCTGTGAGCTGCGGCACTTCCAGTGGCCCTCCCACCGCACGTTCAAGCCTGACGTGGGCGAGAAGTACAATGGCAAGACTCACCTGTCGGAGTCCCTCAGCATCTACAACATCGCGATGTAGGCGGTCAGCGCGCGCGACGAAAAGGTGCTCGCCAAATATTTCCTGTTGGCACTTAAGCCCAACGTCATGTCATGGTTGATGCACTTGCCGGCGGATTCCATTTCTTCTTGGTCGGACTTGTGTCATGAGTTTGTTGGCGCCTTTACCGGAGGCCATCAAGCTCATGGCCAAGCGAGTGATTTGCACATCATTCCCCAGAAGGAAGGAGAAAGCCTGCGCAAGTACATCCAAAGGTTCACCCGGGTGCAATACAACATCCAGACGTTCATCATGCCGCCGTGATCAGCACATGCCACCGGAATGTGCGCAATTGCAAGATGCGTGAAGAGCTGGCAATGAACAAGGTCAGGGATGTGGCTGAACTCTATGTTCTGGCCGATAGATGCGCCCGGGCTGAGGAGGGGAGGAAGTACCCCGGCGAAGACGCCGCTGCGGAAACCGAGTCCACGGACGACACCGTCGCCCCGGCAAAGAAGGGGCAACATCATAACAGAAAGTGCAAGGGCAAGACAGTGCTTGCTGTCAAGGGGTCCGACGACACCGACGCTGCCAACAAGGCCAAGGCAAGCGACCCCGACAAGGAGGTTGCCGGGTGTGCCACTTGCTGGGCCTTGGCGGCTACCGATAAGCCAGGAAGCTCCGACAAGCAGTACTGTAAGATCCACCGGACCAAAGGCCACGACCTCCAGAACTGCCGGCAAGTAGAGCTGCTTGCTGAAAAGCAAAAGGCTGAGTACGAGCGGCGGGACAAGGAGAAGGGGCAGGATGGTTCTGGAGGTTCCAGGAAGAAGCGCGGCGACCAAGGAGGCTACCGTGGCAAGGACAACCAGCAAGAGAGGCCCGCCAGGGGCCGTGATAAGAAACAGGAAGACGATGATCATGATGAGGACGATGAGTCCATCGATCATCAGTTCCTAAAAGCTACAGAGGCCATGTGTGTTGACGGTGGCGCCTCGTTGCACACCTCTCACAGCCAACTCAAGTAGTGCGCGCGATAGATCGCAGCGGCGGAGCCATCGGTCGACGCTCGGAAGCCACTGAAGTCGTCCGGCACACCTATCATTTTAGACACCCAGGACCACCCTGATCGCCCAATAGCGGTCGGGTGCTTGCCATTGTTGGTCTCCCCAGCAATATGCAACCTCAAGGTGATGAAGATGCTAATCGATGGCGGGGCCAGTCTGAACCTAATTTCGCCAGTCGTGATCAAAAGGCTGCGGATTCCTGATGGAGACCTCGAGGAAACGGGCACATTTCAAGGGGTCAACCCGGGAAGGAGCTAGCCAAAGGGAAAGGTCATGTTAACCGTGACATTTGGAAGTGAGCTGAATTACAGGACGGAGAAGATTGTCTTCGACGTAGCCAAGATCCCCTTGCCTTACAACGGGATCCTCGGCCACCCGGCGCTAGCCAAGTTCATGGCAGCGTCGCAGTACGCCTACAACACGCTGAAGATGCCCAGGCCGATGACCATCATCACCGTCCCCTCCGACAAGAAAGATGCGTTGATCTGCGCTGATCAACTTTATCGGCAAGCAGTTGCAGCGACTGCCGCCAAGGCACTTTCTCCTGCCGCTAGAGCTCCGGGGGGCAAGATAACCGGTAGGATCCCTCACACCTACTTCGGCAAGTGCACCTCTTCGGAGTGTTGTGCTCCCATTGAGGACGTGCCAGAGAGCTCCACCATCAAGAGCAAGAAGTCCAGAGCCGCACCACCGGAGACCAAGAAGGTTTCTGTCAAGGAGGACTGCATGGGAGGGGTTTTCACCATAAGCTCCTCCCTTGATAGCAAATAGGAAGGCGAGCTCGTCGCTTTCCTGCGGGCGAATGTCGATGTGTTTACATGGCAAGCCTCCGACATCCCCGACGTTCCCAACAAAGTGATTGAGCACCATGTTGTTGTCTGTCCTCATGCGTGGCCCGTCAAGCAGAAGGTCAGTAAGCAAGCTCTGGAAAGGCAAGAATTCATCATGGAAGAGATCATAAAGCTAGAAGCAGTAGGCTTGGTGAGGGGGGTACTCCACCCGACGTGGTTGGCCAATCTGGTAATGGTGCGCAAGGCAAATAGGAAGTGGAGACTGTGTATTGATTACACAGATATCAATAAGGCATGTCCAAAAGACCCTTTCCTGTTACCGTGCATCGACCAAATTGTTGACTCCTTGGCCGGGTGTGACTTGTTGTCCTTCCTCGATGCCTACTTGCTATGTCTTGAGCTTGCGTTGGTTTTCCTTGAAGAGGAAAGGGTGATGCAGCACAGTAGCGTAAGTATTTCCCTCAGTTTTTGAGAACCAAGGTATCAGTCCAGTAGGAGGCTCCTCACAAGTCCCATGCACCTACACAAACAAACAAAGAACTCGCAACCAATGCGATAAAGGGGTTATCAATCCCTTCACGGCCACTTGCGAAAGTGAGATCTAATAGAGATAATATGATAAGCTAAATATATTTTTGGTATTTTATGATATAGATTGGAAAAATAAAGATGCAAATAAAAATAGATTGAACGCGTATATGATAAAAGATAGACCCGGGGGCCATAGGTTTCACTAGAGGCTTCTCTCAAGATAGCATAAGTATTACGGTGGGTGAACAAATTACTGTCGAGCAATTGATAGAAAAGAGAATAATTATGAGATTATCTAGGCATGATCATGTATATAGGCATCACGTCCGTGACAAGTAGACCGACTCCTGCTTGCATCTACTACTATTACTCCACACATCGACCGCTATCCAGCATGCATCTAGAGTATTAAGTTCATAAGAACAGAGTAACGCTTTAAGAAAGATGACATGATGTAGAGGGATAAACTTACGCAATATGATATAAACCCCATCTTTTTATCCTCGATGGCAACAATACAATACGTGCCTTGCTGCCCCTGCTATCACTGGGACAGGACACCGCAAGATTGAACCCAAAGCTAAGCACTTCTCCCATGGCAAGAAAGATCAATCTAGTAGGCCAAACCAAACCGATAATTCGAAGAGACTTGCAAAGATAATTCAATCATACATAAAAGAATTCAGAGGAGATTCAAATATTTCTCATAGATAAACTTGATCATAAACCCACAATACATCGGATCACGACAAACACACCGCAACAAGAGTTACATCAAATAGATCTCCACAAGAGAGGGGGAGAACATGGTATTGAGATCCAAAAAGAGAGAAGAAGCCATCTAGCTAATAACTATGGACCCGAAGGTCTGTGGTAAACTACTCAGAACTCATTGGAGAGGCCTTGGAGTTGATGTAGAGGCCCTCCATGGTGGATTCCCCCTCCGGCAGAGCACCGGCGACGGCTCCAAGATGGGATCTCGCGGATACAGAAGGTTACGGTGGCGGAAATAGATTTTTGGTGGCTCCTCTGATGGTTTCAGTGTATATTGGTATATATAAGAGGAAGAAGTACGTCGGTGGATGCTCGAGGGGCCCACGAGATAGGGGGTGTGCCCTGTAGGGGGGGGGCGCGCCTTATACGTCTCCAACGTATCTATAATTTTTGATTGCCCCATGCTACTTTATCTACTGTTTTGGACTGTATTGGGCTTTATTTTCCACTTTTATATTATTTTTGGGAGTAACCTATTAACCGGAGGCCCAACCCAGAATTGTTGTTTTTTGCCTATTTCAGTGTTTCAAAGAAACGGAATATCAAACGGAGTCCAAACGGAATGAAACCTTCGGGATCGTGATTTTCTCACCGAACGTGATCCAGGAGACTTGGACCCTACTCCAAGAAGTGCCAGAGGCGGTCACGAGGGTGGAGGGCGCCCCCTGGGTGCGCCCCCTACCTCGTGGGCCCCCTGTTGCTCCACCGACATACTCCTTCCTCCTATATATACCTACATACCCCCGACAGATCAGAGAGGGAGCCAAAAACCTATTTCCACTGTCGTAACCTTCTGTATCCACGAGATCCCATCTTGGGGCCTGTTCCGGAGCTCCACCGGAGGGGGTATCTACCATGGAGGGCTTCTACATCAACACCATAGCATCTCCGATAAAGTGTGAGTAATTTACTTCAGACCTTCGGGTCCATAGCTATTAGCTATATGGCTTCTTCTCTCTTTTTGGATCTCAATACAATGTTCTCCCCCTATCTTGTGGAGATCTATTTGATGTAATCTTCTTTTTGCGGTGTGTTTGTTGAGGCCGATGAATTGTGGGTTTATGATCCAGTATTATCTATGGAAATATTTGAATCTTCTCTGAATTCTTTTATGTATGATTGAGTTATCTTTGCAAGTCTCTTCGAATTATCCGTTTGGTTTGGCCAACTAGATTGGTAGTTCTTGCAATGGGAGAAGTGCTTAGCTTTGGGTTCAATCTTGTGAAGTCCTTACCCAGTGACAGAAAGGGTTGCAAGGCATGTATTGTATTGTTGCCATCGAGGATAACAAGATGGGGTATTTATCATATTGCATGAATTTATCCCTCTACATCATGTCATCTTGCTTAAGGCGTTACTATGTTTTTAATTTAATACTCTAGATGCATGCTGGATAGCGGTCGACGAGTGGAGTAATAGTAGTAGATGCAGAATCGTTTCGATCTACTTGTCTCGGACGTGATGCCTATATACATGATCATTACCTAGATATACTCATAACTATGCTCAATTCTGTCAATTGCTCAACAGTAATTTGTTCACCCACCATAGAATATCTATGCACTCGAGAGAAGCCACTAGTGAAACCTATGGCCCCCGGGTCTATTCTCATCATATCAATCTCTATCGCTTTATTTACTTGCTTGTTTTCACTTTGCCTTTTACTTTTCACTTTGCATCTATCTATCAAAAATACCAAAAATATTATTTATCATCTCTATCAGATCTCACTCTCGTAAGTGACCGTGAAGGGATTGACAACCCCTAATCGCGTTGGTTGCGAGTAGCTATCGTTTTGTGTAGGTACGAGGGACTTGTGCGTGGTCTCCTACTGGATTGATACCTTGGTTCTCAAAAACTGAGGGAAATACTTACGCTACTTTACTGCATCATCCTCTCCTCTTCGGGGAAAACCAACGCAGTGCTCAAGAGGTAGCAAGAAGAATTTCTGGCGCCGTTGCCGGGGAGGCTCACGCAAGCAAGTCAACCATACCAAGTACCCATCACAAATCCCTATCTCTCGCATTACATTATTTGCCTCTCATTTTCCTCTCCCCCACTTCACCCTTGCCGTTTTATTTGCCCTCTCTTTCCCAATCTCCTCCTCTCTTTATCATTTGCCTTTTTCCCGTTGCCTTTCTGTTTGCTCGTGTGCTAGTTTGCTTACTTGTCATTATGAGTAGTCTCTTATCTTCTCCGTTATCTCCCGAGAATGAAGTTCTAAATTTTAAGCAAAGGGAGGGAGAAAATCTGAAAGACGCTTGGTATAGAATTTGCAATGCTCAAAATAGATCTACCAGGAAGCAATCTACTTCAGTTCTTCTTTGTAATTTTTACGTAGGTGCTAATCCTTGGTATAGATATATCCTTGATACCATTACCGGAGGGAATTTCATGGGTAGCCATACTTTTGATTCTTATAATTATTTAATAGATTTATTCGGCACACCACCTCTTTTGATTAATGGAACTACGTTAACTTTGGAGCATGTTATGCAAAGAATTGAAATTATTGAGAATAAAGTTGCTACCATTGAATCAATTGAAAATCTTGATAAAAAGATCCACAATCAAATTACCCAATATGGATCTAAGGTAGGAATGACTTTGAAAAATATTAAAGAAAAAGAACCCATAGTCAATGAGAAAATAAATCTAGATTCCACAAGAATCGATAAACTTGAGGGTATCATTACCAACTTGGGAACCGCTTTTTCTTCCGTACAAAACACTCCAAGTTCTTCTAGTAAAAACACTAAGCTCATTTATGTTCCTAAGAATATGGGTGAATTATCTAGTAAGGAAACTACGGATCTTAAATCTATAAGTGTTCATCCCAATATTTTTACCATCATTAAGGAACCTTTTGCTATGAATGAATTTTTCGATCTTTTGCCTGAAAATTTTACAATTACTAGAAAGAAAGAAAATTCTAAAGGAGGTAGATGCCTCATTGAAGAATTGCCTACCAAAGATGGCAATACCTAGATCTATCCTTGCTTTTATGCCTAGCTAGGGGCGTTAAACGATAGCGCTTGTTGGAAGGAAACCCAATTTTATTTTGTGTTTTTGTTTTTGTTTATGTTTAGGAATAAATAATCCATCTAGCCTCTGTTTGGATGTGGTTTCATGTTTTAATTAGTGTTTGTGCCAAGTAGAACCTATAGGATAACCTACGATGATAGTTGATTTGATTCTTCTGAAAAACAGAAACTTTGCACTCACGAGAAAAAAATCAATAAATCACAGAAACGTGCTTTTGCATTGATTCTTTTTTATTCTGATCAACAATCAAATTGTCCAGGACTTCCTATTTTGGTATAATTTTTAGAGTTCCAGAAGTTTGCGTTAGTTACATATTGCTACAGACTGTTCTGTTTTTGATAGATTCTGTTTTACGTGTGTTGTTTGCTTATTTTGATGAATCTATGGCTAGTAAAATAGTTTATAATCCATAGAGAAGTTGTAATACAGTAGGTTTAACACCAATATAAATAAATAATGAGTTCATTACAGTAACTTGAAGTAGTCTTTTGTTTTCTTTCACTAACGGAGCTCACGAGATTTCTATTGAGTTTTGTGTTGTGAAGTTTTCAAGTTTTGGGTGAATTCTTTTGATGGATTATGGAACAAGGAGTGGCAAGAGCCTAAGCTTGGGGATGCCCATGGCACCCCCAAGATAATCCAAGGACACCAAAAATTCAAAGCTTGGGGATGCCCCGGAAGGCATCCCCTCTTTCTTCCACTTCCATCGGTAATTTACTTGGAGCTATATTTTTATTTACCACATGATATGTGTTTTCCTTGGAGCGTATTGTATTATTTGCGTCTTTGCTTGTTAGTTTACCACAATCATCCTTGATGTACACACCTTTTGAGAGAGCCATACATGAATTGGAATTTGTTAGAATACTCTATGTGCTTCACTCATATCTTTTGATCTTGATAGTTTTTGCTCATAGTACTTCACTTATATCTTTTGAGCGTGATAATTTTTGCTCTAGTGCTTCCCTTATATCTTTTAGAGAACGGTGGTGGATTTGTTTTAAAGAAACTATTGATCTCTCATGCTTCACTTAGATTATTTTTAGAGTCGTTAATAGCATGGTAATTTGCTTAATGTTAATATACTTGGTATTCAAGATATGTGAAACTTTCTTTTGAGTGAATTGAATACTAAGATAAGTTTGATGCTTGATAATTGTTTTGAGATATGGAGGTGATAATATCAAAGTCGTGCTAGTTGGGTGATTATGAATTTGAGAAATGCTTGTGTTGAGGTTTGCAAGTCCCATAGCATGCACGTATGGTTAAAGTTGTGTAACAAATTGGAAACATGAAGTGTACCTGGCTTGTGCATCCTTATGAGTGGCGGTCGGGGACGAGCGATGGTCTTTTCCTACCAATCTATCCCCCTAGGAGCGTGCGCGTAGTACTTGATTTTTGATGACTTCTAAATCTTTGCAATAAGTATATGAGTTCTTTTGACTAATGTTGAGTCCATGGATTATACGCACTCTCACCTTTCCGCCTTTGCTAGCCTATTCGGTACCGTGCATTGCCCTTTCTCACCTTGAGAGTTGGCGCAAACTTCGTCGGTGCATCCAAACCCCGTGAGACGATACGCTCTATCACACATAAACCTCCTTATATCTTCCTCAAAACAGCCACCATACCTACCTATTATGGCATTTCCATAGCCATTCCGAGACATATTGCCATGCAACTTCCACCATCATCATCATGACATATATTACTTTTGTCATATTGCCATTGCATGATCATGTAGTTGACATCGTATTTGTGGCAAGGCCACCATGCATCATTTTTCATACATGTCACTCTTGATTCATTGCACCATCCCACTACATCGCCGGAGGCATTCATATAGAGTCATATCTTGTTCTAAGTTTCGAGTTGTAATCCTTATGTTGTAATCAATAGAAGTGTGATGATCATCATTATTAGAGCATTGCCCAAAAGAAAAAGAAAAGAAAAAAAGAAAGGCCCAAAAAAAGAAAAAGAAAAGAAAGAAAAGAAAAGAAAAAAGGGCAATGCTAATATCTCTTTTTCCACACTTGTGCTTCAAAATAGCACATTGTTCTTCATGTAGTGAGTTTCGTATATTGTGCTTCAAAGTAGCACCTTGTTCTTCATGTAGTGAGTCTCATAAGTTGTCCTTTTTATACTAGTGGGAATCTTTCATTATAGAACTTGGCTTGTATATTCCTACGATGGGATTCCTCAAATGCCCTAGGTCTTCATGAGCAAACGAGTTGGATGCACATCCACTAGTTTTCTTTTGTTGAGCTTTCATACATTTATAGCTCTAGTGCATCCTTTGCATGACAATCCCTACTCTTCATGTTGACATCAATCGATGGGCATCTCCATAGCCCGTTGATTATCTTCGTCAATGTGAGACTTTCTCCTTTCTTTTTTTTTCTTTTTGGCCTTTCTTTTTTTTCTTTGGACTTTTTTTTTCTTTTTTAGGGATAATGCTCTAATAATGATGATCGTCACACTTCTATATATTTACAACTCATGAATTACAACTCAAAACTAGAACAAGATATGACTCTATATGAATGCCTCCGGCGGTGTACCGGGATGGGCAACGAATCAAGAGTGACATGTATGAAAATTTATGCATGGTGGCTTCACCACAAATACGATGTCAACTACATGATCATGCAAGGCAATATGACAATAGTAATGCATGTCATGATGAAAAACGGAACAGTGGAAAGTTGCATGGCAATATATCTCGGAATGGCTATGGAAATGCCATAAATAGGTAGGTATGGTGGATGTTTTGAGAAAGATATAAGGAGGTTTATGTGTGATAGAGCGTATCATATCACGGGGTTTGGATGCACCGGTGAAGTTTGCACCAACTCTCAAGGTGAGAAAGGGCAATGCACGGTACCGAAGAGGCTAGCAATGATGGAAGGTGAGAGTGCGTATAATCCATGGACTCAACATTAGTCAAAAGAACTCATATAGTTATTGCAAAAATCTACAAGTCATCAAAAACCAAGTACTACGCGCATGCTCCTAGAGGGATAGATTGGTAGGAAAAGACCATCGCTCGTCCCCGACCGCCACTCATAAGGATGCACAATCTAAGAACACCTCATGTTTCAAATTTGTACACAACTTTAACCATACGTGCATGCTACGGGACTTGCTAACTTCCACACAAGCATTCTTTAAATTCATAATCACCCAACTAGCATGACTCTAATATCACTACCTCCATATCTCAAAACAATTATCAAGTATCAAATTGATCATAACATCCAATTCACTTCCTATGATAGTTTTTATTATACACTACTAGAAAAAGGGCTATAGATGGGATTGACACTAATGGCGCACCAGACAAGTGGTGCGCCATTAGTATATACTAATGGCGCACCACCCTCTGATGCGCCATTAGAGTTGAAACTACTAATGGCGCACCTGGCTGACGGTGCGCCATTAGTATCAATTTTTTATTAACTAGTGCGCCTGTCCAAACATACTAATGGCGCATCCACAGGCAGTGCGCCATTACTAGTTGTAACTAGTAATGGCGCACCTTCCAGAGAGTGCGCCACTAATGTTGTTTTTTTTTATTATTTTTTTATTCCTTTTTTTTTGCAAAACTACTAATGGCGCACTCGCACGCGGTGCGCCATTACTTGTTTAAACTAGTAATGGCGCACCGTGGTGTAGTGCGCCATTAGTATATTTTTTTTGCAAAACTACTAATGGCGCACCACCAGGGGGTGCGCCATTAGTAACCTGGATTACTAATGGCGCATTTGTGGTTGGTGCGCCATTAGTAAGTGGGCAGCAACAAGATATTTTGGACAGCCTCTCCTCCCACACTCACTTTCTCCCTACTTCATTCTCTCCACCGCCTCCTCCTTGTCTCGGGTGCCTCCTCTTTTTCACCTCATTTCCACCATAAATTCATTCAAATTAAGTGGTTAAGTTACCTTGTTTTGCTAGGTAAGTAAGGGCGGAAGCTATATTTATGTTGTTCTCCCTACAACAATGTGCACATGCACTTTTTATGGCCTAGCTAGATCTATGTATGTTCGTGGTGTTGCATCTGTTTGTGGTTTTGCATATGTGTTTGTGTTTGGAGGTGTACCGGTATTTGAAATGCGATAGTTGCCAATATTTTGCCGGAATACTGATTCATTTCCGTTTCGGCGAGAATTTTGGCATTAAGCATTCTTTTTGGTCCTATTTTTAGGGAAAGTCATGCCAAATTTTTTCTTGGTTCTAAAATATCGTTTTGCTCTACCCCGCAGGCGACCATGGTCCGCACGATGACCGAAGGCATCGTGAATAGGTTTTTGAGGTCCGCGAAGGCCGAGATGCTTCAAAAGAACGAGACAGAGATAAGATGTCCGTGTCGAAGATGCAAGCTGAATAGCCTTATTGCGGACCCGGATTCCGGGCAGGTGCGGGACCACCTGCTCTTGTGTGGTTTCATGGATGGCTATCGGTGGCAAGGTGATGAAGATGACTACAAAGTCGTCCATGGGGGCCGGGCAAGAAATGAGGAAGGGCAGCAAGACAACCGCCGCTGCTCGGGCGGGCGAGAAGACGAAGAATCCCCAGGAGATGATCACGACGGTGATGCTGTACACAGTCATCATGTAGAAGAAGATGCAGGACATGATGATGATGCTGGCGGAGCAGACGAAGCTGGACCATCGATGGGCTTGGTGCAGGACCCTCATATTCAAGAGCTGCTTCTCAAGCAGACGGATAACGCAAGAGCTGCCGCCCGAGAGAAAGCCAAGATGGATCAACTTGAGTTAGACGCGGTTACTCCATTGTATGAAGGATGCAGGCCCGAGGATACCCGCCTGAAAGTAACACTCATGGCTCTGGAGATGAAGGTAAAACACAAAATGACCGACGCATTCTTCGACGAGAACATGTCATTCTGGCACGAACGTCTTCCCAAGGGGAACAAGTGCCCGACCAGTTTGGAGGAGGCGAAGAAAATCGTGTGTCCTCTGGATTTACCGCACGTGAAATACCATGTGTGCATGAACAATTGCATCATTTATCGGGACGAGCACGCGGAGTCTACCATATGTCCGGTGTGCGGTGTCACTCGATACAAGAAGAGGAAGAAAGCTCCTCGAAAAGTGGTGTGGTACTTTCCGATCACTCCTCGTCTGCAGCGGTATTTCGCGGACCCTAAGGTAGCAAAGCTCCTGCGTTGGCACGCAGATAGGGAGGAGAAGAAGCGAGAAGATGACGCAAATGATCCGGAGATAGATAAAAAAGACAAGGTGCTGAGTCACCCTAAGGATGCGAGCCAGTGGCAAGCATTGAACTTCGAATACCCAGAATTTGGGAACGATAGAAGGAACATCGTGCTGGGCGCGAGCACCGATGGAGTCAATCCGTTTGGCAGCCAGAGAAGCACACATAGCACCTGGCCTGTGTTCGTGTGGATGTACAACCTTCCCCCCTGGTTGTGCATGAAGAGGAAGTACATTCACATGAATATGCTAATTGAAGGGCCGAAACAACCAGGGAACGACATCAATCTGTATCTGGGGCTGCTGAAAGAGGAGATTGACACGCTGTGGAGAACGCCAGCCAATACGTGGGACGCCGCAGAGAAAGAATATTTCCCTATGAGAGCCGCACTTCTCACGACGGTGCACGACTATCTCGGTTACGGATATCTTGTGGGGCAGGTAGTCCACGGATTTTCTGGATGCGTAAGGTGCATCGATGACACAACGTATCGCCAGCTAGATAGAGATCCCGGGTCTTCGAAAACCGTGTTCATGGGACATCGAAGGTGGCTTCGCGACGATGACCCGTGGAGGAAACACAAGGATCTGTTCGATGGTGAAACCGAACCCCGAAAACGCCCGTGTACGAGGAGCGGCGAGGAAATAGACAAGCTGTTGAAAAATTGGAAAGACTGCCCACTGCCGAGAAAGAAGCAAAAGGCGCCAGAGCCGCTGCTGAAGGTATGGAAAACGAGGTCTGTTTTCTGGGACTTGCCGTACTGGAACATCCACCGTGTGCCTCACAGCCTTGATGTCATGCATATCACGAAGAACGTGTGCGAGAGTCTGCTTGGTACCCTGCTCAACATGCCAGAGAGGACCAAAGATGGGCCGAAAGCATGGGCAGACTTGAAATCAATGGGCATCAGGCAGGAGCTTCACGCTATATATGATGATGATGATGATGATGATGATGATGATGATGATGATGAGGCGAAGGAGGACACAGAAAGTCGTCGCAAAGGCAAAAAGGCCAAGAAGACCGGAAATGACTACCCTCCCGCGTGCTTCACTCTAAGTCAGGAGGAGATCGAGCAGTTTTTCACCTGCCTCCTAGGAGTAAAACTTCCTTACGGTTACGCGGGGAAGATAAGCAGATACCTAGACCCAGCGAAGCAGAAGTTCAGCGGGATGAAGTCTCACGACTGTCACGTGCTGATGACGTAGATACTTCCAGTTGCAATTCGTGGGATCATGGACGCACACGTCCGTGAAACGCTATTTGGCCTATGCAACTTCTTCGACGTCATCTCTCGGAAGTCGATTGGCGTGAGGCAACTCAGATGGCTACAGGAAGAGATCATGGTGGTACTATGCGAGCTTGAGATGTACTTCCCGCCCGCATTCTTCGACGTTATGGTGCATCTGCTGGTCCATATAGTGGAGGATATCATCCAACTCGGGCCGACGTTCCTGCACAGCATGATGCCGTTCGAAAGGATGAATGGTGTCATCAAAGGATACGTTCGCAACATGTCATGTCCAGAGGGAAGCATAGCCAGGGGCTTTCTGACCGAAGAGTGCATCTCCTACTGCACGAATTATCTAGGCATCGAGAACCCCGTTGGTCTGCCCGTCAACAGGCACCTCGGCAGGCTCGCTGGATGGGGTCACCGTGAGGGTCGCCGCGAAATGCATGTCGACCTCGAGGGTCGACTCACCGACTTTGAAAGAGCAAACCTAGTCGCGCTACAACACATAGACGTGGTCGATCCTTGGGTGGTAGAGCACAAAACCTTTATTAAGAAGACGTACAATGACCGAGGCCAACAGAGGACGGACGGAGATATACTCAAAGAGCACAACTCATGTTTCACGCGTTGGTTCAAGCAGAAGCTTCTGTCGTACCCTTTACATGAGGATTCTTCCGCGGAAGAACAACTCATATTCGCCTTGTCACAGGGCGCCGAGCACAACCTGATGACCTATGAGGCGTACGATATCAACGGCTAGACATTCTACACCGAGGCCAAGGACATGAAGAGCGATGGTTATCAGAACTCCGGGGTAACGATGGAATCCTACACCGGTAACGACAAGGACAAATACTACGGAAGGATCGAGGAGATCTGGGAGCTGAGCTACGCTGGAGAGAAGGTCCCGATGTTCCGTGTCAGATGGGCCAAGAACGTCATAAAAGAAGACCGGTATTTCACCACCATGGTTATACCCGAAGCCAAATCCAAGACCGCGGGCGCAAACGTCACCGCGAAAAATGAGCCATGGGTACTGGCTTCCCAAGTGGACTAATGCTTCTTCATTACCGACCCGCCAAAGCCCAGTCGTGTTGTCGTGAGGAGAGGCAAAAGGAAGATCATCGGAATGGATGGAGTAGCCAATGAGCAAGACTTCGACAAGTACGGCGACCCGAGGATCGAACATGACGACGATGATGAAGTAGCAGCATACACCACAAGAAGAAGCAGGACCACCCTACCTAAAGGACGTCCGTTCCATAGAAGAACTCCATTTGCGAAAAAGAAGGGCAAGAAGATTGTGAACAGATAGCTAGCTAAGATCGATTGTATTTAAATCGTAGACTTCACTTCTCGATTATATTTCATGGGCACTTTTTGAACTATCATGAATATTTTTTGATTTCATGGACACTCGATCTCGATCCTCCTCCATCTCGATCGCTATCCCACCTCGCCAGTTCCGGTCCACCGGCCGCCGCCGCCGACCGCCCGCACCCTCTCGATTCCCCTACTCAATCGCCGCCGCCGACCCCCCGCACCCCTCCCCTACTCAACCGCCGCCGCCGACCCCCCGCACCACTCCCCTACTCAACCGCCGCCGCCGACCCCCCGCACCTCTCCCCTACTCAACCGCCGCCGCCGACCCCCCGCACCCCTCCCCTACTCAACCGCCGCCGCCGACCCCCCGCACCCCTCCCCTACTCAACCGCCGCCGCCGACCCCCCGCACCCCGCCCCTACTCAACCGCCGCCGCCGACCCCCCGCACCCCTCCCCTACTCAACCGCCGCTGCCGACCCCCCGCACCCCCCGCACCCTCCCCCGCTCCACCGGCATTACTGTTTGATGATATTTTTTAAAAAAATATTACTGTCTTATAAAAAAATATTACTGTTATGATTTAAACAAGTTTGAACATATTTAAACACAAGTAAGTATCAAACAGCATTTTTAATGCATAAAAAAATTTGTGGAGCCTGGGAATCGAACCCAGGACCTCCTGGTGTGAGAACTAGCTGCTGACCAGTCGAACTAGTAGAGAAGACTTGATGTGTATCAGGTCTGGTGGTAGATAACCTGTTGGTTCGGGCAGAAGTAAAAAAAATACTAATGGCGCACCTGGGTGAGGTGCGCCATTAGCATCTATGTACTTATGGCGCACCGAGGGGTGGTGCGCCATTAGTATTGTGCCGCCCCTACTTCGTATCGATCCCCTCTCTCTCCCTCGCCCTCGCCCGCGATCCCCTTCCCCTCTCCTCTCCCGACGCCGCCGCCCGGCCGCCCTCGACGCCGCCCCAACACCAGCGCCGCCCCGTCCACACCACACCACCGACGCCTCCCTCTCCCCATCCTCCCCTTCCTCCCCTCCGACCCCACCCCACTCTCGCCGGAGCAGCGCCGCCCCGTCCACACCATACCACCGACGCCTCCCTCTTCCCATCCCCCCCTTCCTCCCCTCCGACCCCACCCCACTCTCGCCGAAGCAGCGCCGCCCCGTCCACACCACACCACCGACGCCTCCCTCTCCCCATCCTCCCCTTCCTCCCCTCCGACCCCACCCCACTCTCGCCGGAGCAGCGCCGCAGGGCCGACAGCAACCTCGCCCTCGCCCGCGCGCGCCGCAACCTCCGCCTTGCCAAGTCCGGAGCTGCTCGTGGAGGAGACGTGGCTGGAGGCGATCTCCGTGGCTGGAGGCGATCGCCGGCCCACCGCCGGATCTCCCTGACGCCGGCCGACCGCAGTTGATACCCCTCATCCCCTGATCAAGCCTTCTTCATAGAGAGATAGTGAGGTACCTCATCCCCTTCTGTATTTTACACTACACATACACATAATTTTGCAGTATATCAATGTGATTTTCCAGTACATCTCCATCCATCTAAATTTGACTCATATGCATAATTTTGCAGTACATTATGATTTCGGCTAGATGCGTATGAGTTCATAATTTTGCAGTACACATTACCGGGCTTCCTTCTCTCACTAGATGTAGTGCACAAGTAGATGAACTGATGAACTCATACACATAATTTTGCATATAATTTGTTCAACTATGTCATTATGATTGATAGAATGTAATTATTGAAGAATTAAGAGGATCGGAACCATTGCTTCTCTTTTTGAGAGACATGCTAACAAGAAAGGGAAGACATGCTAACAGACGTGCTCCACTATGCTGTTAGGGTTAAGATTTTTTAGTCCCCGCCCCCGACTCTGCTGCTGAAATTACCGTTGAAATCGAGGTAAAATCACTGTTGAACTGGGTGTAAAATCACTACTGTTGATATTCAAATTTAAACTTGAAAATGAAAATTGAATTGGAGAATTAAATCACTGTTTTTTAGTCCCCATTTCTGAACCTATGCTAACCTTGCAAGCAGCATAACAGGCAATGTACTCCAAAATACTATAAGAACTGGAGTAAAAGATGACTGCATCTCACAGAATATAAGAAATGGGGACTCTTGGCTAAGTATGGCAATGCCATAGAGTATAAGAAGTACTCCTGCATCTTACACAATGATAGGTCTAATTTATGCTACTCAACGAAAGAAGAAGAAAAATGCACTGGACATACACTGAAGAAAAATGCACTGTATCATCGGGTAATTGTCCATGGTTTATACCTGAAAATAAGTTTATCTCACGGCATGAATGTAAGTATCTGTTCCGCATTCATGGGCTATCTACCCAAGGTAAACCTAGAAAATGAGTTATATCCAGGACAAGCCACTGTCAATTAACACTATATACACTGCCAACTGTATTTAGTTAACATTACACTGCCACTACTATTCAGCACAAACGTTTGATCATCTCACTCTACTTACTGTCAATTGACACTGTATAACTGTCAGCTCCATTCACTAGCAGCAGCCAACACTTCTGAATCTAATCTTTCTGGGGCAAGCTCGGCTACTTGTTGTTAGTCATTCACTAAAAGATCCTCAACAGACTGCATGCATCTAGTATTAAATTTCTTGGACGGATCATCTCTTTTAGCAAAGGACTGTAATAATTAACTAACTGAAAATTTGACATTCTGGACTATGCCTCACTTGTATGAGGCCGCCGCCTTGCCCACCGATCCTGAGACCACGGATGGTGCCGCCGAGGATGACCACACTGATGCCACCACTGATGGTGCCGCCGAGGATGCCACCACTGATGATGGCGGCGCACGCACAGATGGCAGCCAACCGAAGAGGCAACGGAAGGACCGGCGCCCGATCGTGCTCCGCACCCTGAAGGAGGAAGTTACTGAAGTGGACTCCAAAGGGAATCCAATGGCTCCCGAACGAATAGTCAAGGGGTACTCGCTTCAGCCTGGGTGCATTGTCCGGAGCACCGTCTCAATCAACACCGAGAACCTGAGGCATCCTGACCGAGGGAATTTGCGCAACCTCCTCTTCACGAAGCTGCACGAACGATACAAGTTCCCCGCTGAATTTGAAAACACAAGCCTCAAAGGGAATAAAGTGAACAATGCTGCCCTCACGAAGATGAGAACGGCCCTGTCTACTTGGAAAAGCAATGTGAAGAGAATGATCGAGAAAGGTGAGAGTTATCAGAAGATCAAGGAGAAAAATCCTTCGATCACCGAATATGACTACAACGACTTCAAGATCAATTACTCAAGCACCGCAAGCTCCCAATCAAGTGAGTGGGGGAAACAAATGCGGGAGCTGAACATAGGGGAACACACACTCGGTCCCGGCGGTTACAGAGTGGCAGAGCCTATATGGGACAAGGAGGAGGCGGACCGTGCCGAGCAAGGCCTACCACCCCTCTTCGATAAATACGGTGACAAGCAGACCAGGAACTTTGTTAGGGCCCGGTACAAGAAGGACCCGAAAACAAAGGAGCTTACCACGGATCCGAAGACCAGACAGCTTGAGCTTGTTCTGGTAAGGAATACACCCCCGCGTAATTAGCTCCATATGGTTGCATTCTAATTAAGGAAGCCAAATTTCTAAATGGTTCACATTCCTTCCGCAGGCGACTGAAAGCAGTAGCGCGGGGTCGACTAAGAGCAACCCTTGGGACACCACTCTAAATAGGGGGTTGAATGTAATGAAGAACAAGGATAAGCTCAGTAAGCCGACGTCAGCTAGTTGTGTGGCCGGCAAAGGCTTGTCGACAAAATGGGGGTCATACTAGTACCGCTGGTGTGCGGAAGGAGAAAAAGACCAGCTCGAAAAGCCAGGCGCGAGAGGTTCAAGAACTCAAGGCATAGGTGGCGCGGATTCCGGAGATTGTCCAAGAGCAAGTGGAACAACGACTCGGAGCGACGATCACCGCCATTGTGCCTACCTTGATCTCGGGGTTGAGTGCGTGGATTGCGGGAGGCCAACAGGGGCCGCCCCCGATTCCTAGCTTCACGGCCAGCAACTCGCATAATGCGATGGTGGGGCCATTGGTGCCTCCGACGGAGGCGACATTGGTGTCTCCGACGCCGGCACGGGAGCTTAATGCACCCGGGTGTACGCCGGCCGGCACCTCTGCAGCAAGCGGCACCTCCGTCAACTGCACGCCCGCCGTTGGCGGTGCGTCGACATTAGCCGAGCTCGACACCATCATCACGGTAACTAATTAAGCCTCTCTCGGCCGAGGACTTCATCTCCTTGCCTTTGACTGGGCATCCCTGACGCCCTACATGTTTTCGCAGGGCGCCGCCGACGTTCCGTGCACTCTCCTCCACTTCGTGAACAACGAGTTGGTCGATGTCGCCAAGGGAAAAATCGTTCAACCGGGCAACCCCTTGTTCCACGGTACCCAGATGCCACCCAACTTGTTTAGGGTTCAACTGGTTCAGGTGCTGCCAGGCTGCGACGACTTGTTACCTCCGATTCGACCCGTCGGGGCCGACGATGATGACGTGATGACCCTCAGCGCCTGCCTGAGCTGGCCCCTGCTTTGGCCGAAGAGCCAGATTCGTTTGGGGGCGGGGGACACCACCCCAAAGACAACACCGCCAGTCGTACCGGCGCCAAGTCGGCCCATGGCAAGACCGCAGCAACGGTGCCGGACATCCCTATGCCACTGGATCCAAACATGCATATGGCACAGGATCAGAACGACGACGACGACGACGATGATACATTTGGCAACGTCGATCAGTACTTTGCCGATCATGGGTACGATGGCGACTTCATGGGGCCTCCTTCTCAAGAACCAAACCCAACAAAAGATGTGTGCGATCTAGCTCGTACCGCGGAGAAGCCAAGTTGCAACAGGCGCCGTCTGGCGTTCAGCTCTCAGGAGACGCCTCCAGCTGCCGACTTCACCGAGCCTCAGATAGGCGAGGTGCGAAATATTATCAGCCCCAACACACTCAAGAAGGCGGTCTGTGAGCAGAACTCGGTCCCATTACAGGAGAAGAAGAAGGCACGCAAAAGAAAGACTAAGAAGGGTGCGAGCCAGCCGGCACCGAGTACGATCCGTGCTCAGGACGGGCCACCTTCACCGCAGGATATCTCGAGGAGGGTGCATGTGGCGGGTAGGGCGATGCTACCGACAAATATGCTCAATGCTGCAACCAGTGCTATGCGGAGTCTGCATGACAGTGTTCTTTCTTTGGAGAAGCGGCGTCTCAGGGAGAAGGATGTGGCATACCCAGTTTTCGCGGCCAAGGTGCCAGAGGGCAAGGGCTTTGTGGATAACTCCATCGGGCGTACGATCGTCCTGCGTTTTGATGACATCCACGCTATGTTGAACCTTCATCCGCTGCACTACACCTTCGTTCGGCTATTTTCGCTGAGTATGGAGATGCGGATCATTCGCGACAAGACCCCGGACATCGTGATAGTCGACCCCTTCTACATGCGTGCCAAGATCTTGGGCAGCACTAGGGACCGGCAAGTCGCGAGTTCTTACCTCGAAGGCGTCATTCTGGCAAACCAAGATAAGGATAACTTCCTCATGCCTTACTTTCCCGATTAAGTCCTCCCCTCAACCGGCCCGTAACATATGAATTCTTACATTTCGATTGTTTTTCTTTTAACATTCCGTGTTTTCTGCAGTGACACACGTTGCACGCTCATCCTCCTAAGCCCCGAATATTCCATGGCCACGTATTTCGACCCGGACCGTCAGTCGAACGTAGACTACACAAATGTCAAGAAGGTTCTTGATGATGTTCTCCCTGGCTACGCCAAATCTGGAGGCACCTTCACCAGGCCTATTCGTAAGTACGGCAAGCACGTGTTCTCCCACAATACGATGTTCTGCTGCGTCAAGCAGCCGCCTGGCGGTCAGAAGGGTGCCTACTACGCCATCCATCACATGCGGGCGATCGTACGGGACCATCATCAACTTCTGCTACCGAGTACACTCAAAGATTGGGCCGCGAGCGTGTCGGCAATCCAAGACGCGGACCTCCGACAAGAATTCTTTCGCATCCAGTCGGAGTTTGCAGAAATCATCCATCAAGATGTCCTTCGTACCTCGGGGCAGTTCTACCTCAGAAATCAACCGTCCAACAGTGACATCGACACAATGCTACAAATGCAGGCTGACAACGACCGTTATTTCATGACTCCCACGATAGACGGCGGCTTCATCCACGCTCCGGTCCCTTGAGTCGAGTCGAAAGCAGTGATGCTGTGTCTAGTTCTGAAACATCGATTGGCTCATGTTGTAATTAAACTTTAATGAACTTGTAGTATGTCTCTTTGGTTTCGAGAGTCGTTCAACTTAGATGTAATCGATGCTATTAATGTCTTGCTTTTCTCTTCCGATTGTTCTGTTGCATACTTATATATTGCTTATGTATTGTCTGTGAATTGGTACTAACGTTTCGTTTGGCTAGTGCATAGCGATGCCGACGTATGTCGTGTACAAGGGTAAGGTTCCCGGAGTCTATGATGACTGGGAGGAGTGTCGGAGACAGGTTCACCGATTCAGCGGTAACAGTTACAAAGGGTACACCACTAGGGCTGAGGCCGAATCTAGATACGCCCGCTATCTAGCGGGAGAGGGGAGGGAGCGTTGGAGGAACCGGATGAAGACGAGTTTCATCGTGATGATGCTCATCGTGATGACCGCAGCTCTCTTCTATGTGATGGTAGTTTAGATGATCGATATCGACTTGTAATGTGAAGACAAACTCGCTACTCGCGGTCTCGAGACTTTTAATATAATGTTCTATCTTTGTTCGGTCTTTTCAATTCGGAGACTAATATGATGAATTGTATTCGGAAACTAATATGATGAATTGTATTCAAAGACTAATCTTCTATTGTATTCGATGAATCTGTTGTTGATGTGTGCTATCTATATTTTGTCAAATTATACATTTTGTAACCTGTGCAAAAAACAGAAAATAAAAAAATTAAAAAACCTAATATTCATACTAATGGCGCATCACATGACAGTGCGCCATTAGTATGACAAAGCATACTAATGTCGCATCACTGGTTAGTGCGCCATTAGTATGCCATGGTTACTAATGGCGCATCTCGTGGTCGTACGCCATTAGTATGCCAAAGCACCTGGGTATACATGGCCCCTGGGAGGCATACTAATGGCGCACCGTAGCCTATACTAATGGCGCACCAGTGGTGCGCCATTAGTATACCAGATACTAATGGCGCACCACTGGTGCGCCATTAGTAAAAATTACTAATGGCGTGCTAGTAATGGTGCACCAGTGATGCGCCATTAATGGCCAAATTAGGTGCGCCATTAGTAGCGGTTTTTCTAGTAGTGATACCCAACTTGGATGCCTACCATTCTAGGACCAATTTTATAACCATAGCAAATACCATGTTGTTCTAAGGGACTCTCAAAATAATATAAGTGAAGCATGAGAGATTAACAATTTCTTAAAAATTAAACCACCGCCATGCTCTAAAAGATATAACTGAAGCACTAGAGCAAAAATTATCTAGCTCAAAAGATATAAGTGAAGCACATAGAGTATTCTAATAAATTCCAATCAAGTGGGCTTCTCCCAAAAGGTGTGTACAGCAAGGATGATTGTGGTAAACTAAAAAGCAAAGACTAATATCATACACGACGCTCCAAGCAAAACACATATCATGTGGCGAATAAAAATATAGCTCCAAGTAAAGTTACCAATGAACGAAGACGAAAGAGGGGATGCCTTCCCGGAGCATCCCCAAGCTTAGGATTTTGGCTATTCTTGAATATCTTGGAGTGCCATGGGCATCCCCAATCTTAGGCTCTTGCCACTTCTTATTCCATAGTCCATCAAATCTTTACCCAAATCTTGAAAATTTCACAACACAAAACTTAACAGGAAATCTCATAAGCTCCGTTAGTGCAAGAAAGAAAAACCACCACATAAGGTACTGTAATGAACTCATTCTTTGTTTATATTGGTGTTAAACCTACTGTATTCTAAGTTCTCTATGGTTCATACCGTTACATACTAGCCATAAATGCATCAAAATAAGCAAACAACATACGAAAGGCAGAATCTGTCAAAAACAGAACAGTCTGTAGAAATCTGTAACTTTCGGTTACTTCTAGAACTCTAAAAATCATACCAAAATAGGACGTCCTAGGCAATTCGTCTATTGATCTATAACAAAACTAATCAACACAAAAGCACGTTTGTGTGATTTATTGATTTTTTTCTCATGAGCATAAAGTTTCTGTTTTTCAGCAGAATCAAATTAACTCATACCATAGGTTATCCTATAGGTTCTACTTGGCACAAACACTAAATAAAACATGAAAACAGAACTAAACAGAAATTAGATGCAAGTTTTATTACTAAACAGGAACGAAAACAAAGAACACAAAGAAAATTGGGTTGCCTCCCAACTAGGGCTATCGTTTAACACCCCTAGCTAGGCATAAAAGCGAAGACAGATCTAACTAGTGCCATCTTTGACACTTGGGTAGAAAAGAGCGAATTTCCTTTATATGGCATTCATCCTTCTATTTTGGGAAAGCACATTGCCATTAATGGAGGAGGTAAGATTAAGTACGTTACGGAAATTTGCATCTAAGCTAGCCTTCATCTCTTTAATAATGTCGTTTTGATAGAAGCATAAGAGGGTGGTAGGTTCAATCTTATCATTCATGGGGTGCCCAAATATAGATTTCATTCTTTCATAGGTATCTATAGCATCCCCTTCAAGAAAACCCCCTTCAAAAATAAAATCTATAACTTGCTTGAAACAAGCGGGTAAGCCAACATAGAAACTTTTTAGATAAACCTCAATAAGCAAATAACGAAAAATTCCGGAGTCATCTTTATCAAAATTATTTAAATTCGCATTGATAACCCCGGTAGGTCTCCCCATAGAATCATTATTTAGGAGCTTAGAGAGGACAGAGGGGCTATCCAAGGCACTAAAACTAGGGAGACATCCCTTAGTTCTTTTTGACTCAGCCATGGCACAGAATAAACAAACTAACACACGGGCAAACAAAAAGGCAAGCGAAAGAGAGAGGTGGAAGAAGGCAAGCGAAAAAGAGAGAGGTGGAAGAAGGCAAACAAAAAGGGAAAGGAAGGGAAAATAAAATGGCAAGGGTGAAGTGGGGAAGAGGAAAATGAGAGGCAAATGGCAAATAATGTAAATGCGAGGGAGATGAGTTTGTGATGGGTACTTGGTATGTCTTGACTTGAGCGAAGACCTCCCCGGCAACGGCGCCAGAAATCCTTCTTGCTACGTCTTGAGCTTGCGTTGGTTTTCCTTGAAGAGGAAAGGGTGATGCAGCACAGTATCGTAAGTATTTCCCTCAGTTTTTGAGAACCAAGGTATCAATCCAGTAGGATGCTCCTCACAAGTCCGACGCACCTACACAAACAAACAAAGAACTCGCAACCAACGCGATAAAGTGGTTGTCAATCCCTTCACGGCCACTACCGAAAGTGGGATCTGATAGAGCTAATATGATAAGATAAATATATTTTTGGTATTTTATGATATAGATTGGAAAAGTAAAGATGCAAATAAAAGTAGATTGAACACGTATATGATAAAAGATAGACCCCGGGGTCATAGGTTTCACTAGTGGCTTCTCTCAAGATAGCATAAGTATTACGGTGGGTGAACAAATTACTGTCGAGCAATTGATAGAAAAGCGAATAACTATGAGATTTTCTAGGCATGATCATCTATATAGGCATCATGTCTGTGACAAGTAGACCGACTCCTGCCTGCATCTACTACTATTACTCCACACATCGACCGCTATCCAGCGTGCATCTAGAGTATTAAGTTCATAAGAACAGAGTAACACTTTAAGAAAGATGACATGATGTAGAGGGATAAACTCATGTAATATGATATAATCCCCATATTTTTATCCTCGATGGCAACAATACAATACGTGCCTTGCTGCCCCTGCTGTAACTGGGTAAGGATACCGCAAGATTGAACCCAAAGCTAAGCACTTCTCCCATGGCAAGAAAGATCAATCTAGTAGGCCAAACCAAACCGATATTTCGAAGAGACTTGCAAAGATAATTCAATCATACATAAAAGAATTCAGAGGAGATTCAAATATTTCTCATAGATAAACTTGATCATAAACCCACAATTCATCGGATCTCGACAAACACACCACAGAAAGAGTTACATCAAATAGATCTCCACAAGAGAGGGGGAGAACATGGTATTGAGATCCTAAAAGAGAGAAGAAGCCATCTAGCTAATAACTATGGACCCGAAGGTCTGTGGTAAACTACTCACAACTCCATGGTGGCCCTCCATGGTGGATTCCCCTCCGGCAGAGCGCCGGCAACGGCTCCAAGATGGGATCTCACGGATACAGAAGGTTACGGTGGTGGAAATAGTTTTTCGGTGGCTCCTTTGATGGTTTCGGGGTATATGGGTATATATAGGAGGAAGAAGTACATCGGTGGACGCCCGAGGGGCCCATGAGATAGGGGGGCGCCCTGTGGGGGGCACCCTCCACCCTCGTGACCGCCTCGGGAGCTTCTTGACTTGCACTCCAGGTCCTCTGGATCACGTTTGTTCCAAAAATCACGCTCCTGAAGGTTTCATTCCATTTGGATTCCGTTTGATATTCCTTTTCTTCGAAATACTAAAATAGGCACAAAAAAAACAGCAATACGGGCTGGGCCTCCGGTTAGTAGGTTAGTCCCAAAAATGATATAAAAGTGTAAAGTAAAGCCCATAAACATCCAAAACAGGTAATATAATAGCATGGAACAATCAAAAATTATAGATACGTTGGAGACGTATCACTACTCTAGATATCATCAGATCTTCATGTCAAAAGAAGATGAAGAGAAGATGGCATTCATCACCCCATGTGGTACATATTGCTTTTTGCGGATGCCTTTCGGGTTGAAGAGTGCCGGCTCGACTTTTGCAAGAGCGGTCCAAATTGGTTTTGAGCCCCAACTCCATAGAGACGTGGAAGCCTATATGGATGATATAGTTGTCAACACCAAGGACAAGGTAACACTGGTGCAAGATTTGGAGGAAACATTCACAAATCTGCGCAAGATCAATCTCAAGTTGAACCCTGAGAAGTGTGTTTTCGGCGTGCCTTCCAGCAAGCTTCTCGGGATCTTCGTGTCGCAGCGCGGGATAGAGGTGAATCCCGAAAAGATCAAGACCATCGAGCAGATTGAGGCACCTAAGAGGATCAAGGATGTGCGTCGGCTCACTGGCTACGTTGCCGCCATGAGCAGATTCATCACCAAGTCTGCTGAGCATGCCCTTCCCTTTTTTAAGATTTTGAAAAAGGTGGGCCCAATGGAGTGAACCCCAGAGGCCTAGGCAGCACTGCAGGATTTGAAGAAGTACCTCTCCTCCATGCCCATACTGGTCGCGCCTAAACCACAAGAGCCGTTGTTGTTGTACCTAGCGGCGACGAATCAAGTGGTTAGTGCGGCACTAGTGGCGCAGAGAGAGGTCGATGAAGAGACAGAAGTAACAATGGACCTGGTGGATGACGAGCCAAGGCTCCCCCCTGTGGGACTTGATCCCGGCAAGGCGGGGCGCCCGGCAGAGTCTGAGGCCAGCGAGACAAGGCCCATGCAACTAAGTGGAGTGGTGCGGAAGAAGAAGATGGTGCAGCACCCGGTCTACTTTGTCAGCTCCCTCTTGCAGGGGGCTAGGTCAAGGTACTCTGGTGTGCAGAAATTGCTCTTCGGCCTCCTTATGGCCTCGAGGAGGCTGCATCATTACTTCCAAGACCACAAGATCACTGTCGTCACCCGCCTCCCGTTGCAACGGATATTGCATAACCTAGATGCAACGGGGAGGATTGTAGAATGGGCCTTGGAACTGTCAAGTTTTGGTTTGAAGTTTGAGAGTACCTAGACGATCCAGAGTAGAGTTTTGGCAGAGTTCATTGTAGAATGGACTTCAACGCCCGACGAAGAGGTCCAGGAGACCACTCTCCCCGACAAGGAAGCAAGTCACAACTGGGTCATGTACTTTGATGGGGCTTTCTCGCTGCAAGGCGCCGGTGCTGTCGTGCTGCTTGTCGCACCCACCGGATAGCACCTCAAGTATGTCATCCAGATGCACTTTACCAGGGAGATGTCAATGAACAACACTGCTGAGTACGAGGGATTGCTTGCCGGTCTCAGGATCGCGGTAGACCTCGGAGTCAAAAAGCTCATTGTCAGGGGTGATTCGCAGCTCGTCGTCAGGCAAGTTAATAAGGATTATAAAAGTCCGTTGATGGAGGCCTATGTGGATGAGGTGAGTAAGCTGGAGGAGCATTTTGATGGTATACAGGCGGAGCATGTTCCCCGAATGGAGAACGAGATCGCCGACCACCTGTCAAAATGCGCTGCCTTCAAACTACATGTGGAACCAGGTACCTTTGTGCTTCGGCTGACTCAACCATCCGTGGAACCATCAACAGACCAGAACAAGCGAAGGAAATCAGGCCCCGGCAAGTAATTTCTTGCCGAGCTCCCTGGAGCCGCCGGCAAGGATGCTACTGGGGACACTGAGCCTGCCGTAGGGCCACCGACTCCGGCAGGGCGTCAAGCCCTGGCCGTAGAGAAGACAGCTCCCATGGCAGAGGAGATGCCTTTAGTCCTTGCCGTCGAGCCTCGGTCTCCGGCATGGGCAAAACATACCGTCTGATTCCTTCAGACAGGGGAACTTCCTGAGGAGCAGGAAGAAGCAGAGAAAGTGGCCCGTCGGTCTACCCTGTATCAGTTGATTGAGAATATTCTGTACAGAAAAAGGCCAAATGGCATCAAGCTGAAATGCATCCCCCGCGAGGAAGGACTGGAGTTTTTGGCAGAGATACATGGAGGCATATGTGGCTCCCACATAGGGTCGAGGGCCCTCGCCGGTAAGGCCTTCCGGCAAGGCTTCTTCTGGCCCACTGCCCTCTAGGATGCGACAATACTAGTAACCAAGTGTGAAGCGTGTCAGTTCCATTCAAAGAACCTTCACCATCCAGCTCAACCCCTTCAAACCATCCCTCCCTCTTGCCCTTCCTCGGTCTAGGGGCTCGACATACTGGGACCTTTCCCCCATGCTGTCGGGGGCTTTGAGTACTTGTACATAGCAATCGACAAGTTCACAAAGTGGCCCGAGGTGGAGGCAGTGAGGAAGGTGATAGCGCAGTCAGCCGTCAAGTTCTTCAAGGGGCTAGTCTACCGTTTTGGGGTGCCCAATTGGGTCATCACCGACAATGGCACACAGTTCACAAGCCATGCCTTCATGCAATACATTGAGGATCTCGGCAGCAAGGTCTATTTTGCTTCTGTGGCACACCCATGAAGCAACGGCCAAGCAGAGAGAGAAAATGTTAAAGTTCTGTGAGGCTTAAGAACGAAGACTTTTGATAGGTTGCGCAAGAGCGGAAGGCGCTGGATTGATGAGTTGCCGGCGGTTCTTTGGTCGATCAGGAACAGTTCCTTTGCCCTAGTCTACGGGGCAGAGGCAGTTCTCTCCACGGAACTCATATACGGGTCACCCCGAGTGCTCGCTTATGGCGAGTTTGAGCAAGAGCAACTACGGCAAGATGACGCAATGCTCCTCGAGGAAGATTATCTTCAGGCGGCTCTGAGATCAGCATGCTACCAGCAAGCCTTGCGTCGCTACCATAGCCACAAGGTTTGTGCCCAAATCTTTGAGGAAGGCGACCTTGTTCTTCGGCGCGTTCAATCGGCCAAGAATTCCAAAAAGTTGACGCAGAAGTGGGAAGGCCCTTATCGGGTAATACGAGTCACCAAGCCCGGCGCAGTCCGCCTGGAGATCGAAGATGCCATTCCAGTGAGCAACTCCTGGAACAATGAGCACCTTCGCAAGTTTTACCCATAGGATGCGGCTTGTCGGGCCCCCAGCAAGTCACCTTTTGTACAAGCCTTCCCGGCAAGGCATGTAACCCTCTGTACAGAGCCAGGCGCAGACCCTGAGCACAAATAAATGAAGTGTTGACACCCTAAGTTATAGCATGCATGCTAGGTTGAGTCTCTTCTTCGTTAGGGTTGATAGTGCTTACTGGCGACTAACTCCTAGCATAGAGGTTGAGTCTGTGTCTCCTTGTTCTTCTCTTTTGGTTCACAAGATGCATGAGCATATTTGCTAAGCCATGTGGGAATAAGAAGAACAAGTTGGTGTCCGGCCCCGGCAAGCCAAAGTTGTCGGGGACTAAGATACCAAGACCTGACCGGGCAAGCCAAAGTTGTCGTGGAAGGGCCACAAATTCAGATAAGTTTTTCATCCTCTGCCTTACATTCCCGTATGGTACGAGGGGCGTATGAAACCTCATCTTGTTTTTAAGCCACTATCGGTGTCAAAACCGGCGGATCTCGGGTAGGGGGTCCCGGACTATGCGTCTAGGCGGATGGTAACAAGAGACAAGGACACGATGTTTTTACCCAGGTTCGGGCCCTCTCGATGGAGGTAAAACCCTACTCCTGCTTGATTAATATTCATGATATGGATAGTACAAGATTAGATCTACCACAAGATCAGAGAGGCTAAACCCTAGAAGCTAGCCTATGGTATGATTGTTGTTCGTCCTACGGACTAAAACCCTCCGGTTTATATAGACACCAGAGAGGGCTAGGGTTACACAGAGTTGGTTACAATGGGAGGAGATCTACATATCCGTATCGCCAAGCTTGCCTTCCACGCCAAGGAAAGTCCCATCCGGACACGGGAAGAAGTCTTCAATCTTGTATCTTCATAGTACAGGAGTCCGGCCAAAGGTTATAGTCCGGCTATCCGGACACCCCCTAATCCAGGACTCCCTCAGTAGCCCCTGAACCAGGCTTCAATGACGACGAGTGCGGCGCGCTGATTGTCTTCGGCATTGCAAGGCGGGTTCCTCCTCCGAATACTTCATAGAAGATTTTGAACACGAGGATAGTGTCCGGCTCTGCAAAACAAATTCCACATACCACCGTAGAGAGAATAATATTTGCACAAATCTAATCTGCTGACGCATTCCGCAGCGTGACATCACGCCACGACCAAGCCTTTATTTGAATCGTTTTACTGTCCCTCCTCAGCGCGTTTAGCGAGGCGGTTTCCTTGGCACGTCTTGTCAAAGTAGAGATCATGTCCCCTTATTCCGGGATTCTCATCAATACGGGCGTGGGTAACCCAACTGTGCCATTAATCATGGCGCTTGGGAGATAAGCGAGTTTTACCAGGCTGGTGAGGGCACGTAGTTTCGTCCGCCCATATAAGGGGATAAGGATCCACCTTTTTCATCTACGCCTTCTTCCTCCTTCGCTTATCCATTTCCGCGTACTCGAGCTCCAGCTCCCAAGTCCGCACTTCCCACCTCAACCTTCTCCAGCCATGTCCGGAGCGGGAGGCAAGTGGATGGCCTCCTCCGTCACGGAGGGGCACATCAAAAAGTTGAGGAAAGCCGGATACTTGTCCAACGACGTTGCGCACCGGCTCCCAGACAAGGGGCAGCTCATCCCCACCCCTAGGCCCCATGAGAGGGTGGTGTTCCTCCCCCATTTCCTCCGCGGACTGGTCTTCCCACTCCACCCATTTGTCCGGGGGATCATGTTCTACTACGGCATGGATTTCCACGATCTGGCCCCGAACTTCATCCTCAACATCTCGACGTTTATCGTTGTGTGCGAGGCCTTCCTCCGCATCAAGCCCCACTTCGGCTTATGGCTGAAGATCTTCAATGTCAAGCCGAAGGTAGTGGGTGGCCAGCAAGCGGAGTGCGGAGGCGCCATGGTGGGCAAGATGCCCAACGTCACATGGCTCGAGGGCTCCTTTGTGGAAACCATCAAAGGGTGGCAATCGGGGTGGTTGTACATCACCGAGCCGCATGACCCTGAATGGGCAGCGGCCCCCAAATTCTGATCTAGCATCCCCACACGGCTCACCTCCTGGAAAGAGACGGGCCTGTCGTGGGGTAATTTGGGAGAGCTGACCGGACTCCAAACCTTCGTCCAAAACTTGATGGACAAGAAGGTTGAACTTGTCAACATAGTCCATGTCATGCTCTTCCACCGGATCCTCCCGTGTCAACGACGGGCTTTTAACTTGTGGGAGTTCGACCCAGCCCAGCACCAAACTTTGTCCAGGATCTTTGACACAACGCACGAGGATGCCTGGAAGGTGCTATTCAAGGGTGCCGAGGTTCCCCCTCCCATTACCGAGGATCGAGGATTCTGTGCGAAGCGCCAAGCGAGCGCAGTAAGCTTGTTTTACCCTTTACGAGTTACTTGTTTTTCATAGTTTGACTCTATGCAGGATCTAAGCTCCCGTTCCTTTGACAGGACTGGCAGAAGAAATCTGGATAGATCGACTGTCCGGCTCCTTTGCCTGAAGGCCGAGCAGATGCCCGCTTGGCGAAGCTGATGGTCCCGGCACCTCACATGGTGCCGAAGAAGAAGGCCAAGAAGAAGGCCACAAGAACTCGAAAGAGTTCCCAGCGCCTGGTAGTGTCAGATTCATCATCCGATGACTCCGAAGCGCACTCCTCCCACGAAGGCGAGGAGGAGGAAGAAGAGGCCTCCCCCCCTCCAACAGGGGGAGGAAAGAAAAGGAAGGCCGCCCCAACTAGGGGGGCCAGAGGGTCCAAGAAGGGAAAGACCATTCCTCTGGACTACTCCACCAACGCCGATGACGGTGAAGAGGAGTGGCCATCCAGGGCCAAGCCCCTGGCAAAATCGTAAGTATCCGGATACCAGAATAACTCATGGCGTTCCTTTATTGCACAATATCTTCTAATGTCGAATATAATCATGCAGTCCGCCCCATGCCCGGCTCAACTCTTCATCGAGCGGCTCCCTGGATTCGTCGGATGTGAATAGTCTTTCACTCCCGACCGCTACCTCCCCTCGCCCTACGGGCGATACCGAGGTGGAGTCCCAAAAGGGGCCAAGCCAGGAGGAGGTGGTCCTGGAGGCGCCGCAAGGCGACCTCCCAGATTCCAGGCGCAAAGGGGATGAAACCCCAAAGGGCTCTAAGTCCGGCCCTGGGACGGATACCGCACCGGAACCTTCAGTGGTTCCGGAGTCCGGCAGGCGGCCCCCAAGTAATAAGGGCAAGCCTACGACGCCGGTGACCTCCGTCCAACCGGAGGTACCGGACAATTTGCTGGAGGTGCTTAACAGCACCTCCATCAATGAGGAGCACCGCACTATTATGAGTGCGGTGATCCAAAAGGTTCAGTCCACCAAGAGCGGGCTGACGGAAGCCTGTGCCAGCCTTCTAACAGGCTTTGAGGTATGTATAAGATATGTAAAAATATTACCGCATAGACAGTAGCCCCTGATGCTCAGTTTGGTGTTCGGAAAGAAAAGCCGGACTGAGGATCTAAAAAGATATACACAGGAGTCTAACGTAAGTATGTCAATATGGGAATGCAGGCGGCGCCGCTGACCTCTGCCGCACTGACTGCAGAGGTCGATGCATTAAAGCAGAGCCTCGAGCGGTCCGAGAACAAGCTCGACCTTGCCAAGAAGCAGCTCGAGGACAAGGAAGGTAAGTAATACCTTATGTAAGTATATATAAAAAGATCTTGTTGCAAATAATGACAGGACCAACGTGGTTATTACAGGGGCCACAACCGAGGTGGCGACCCTGAAGGAAGCGATGTCCAAGGCCGAAGACAATGCGGCCGTGGAGCGCACCGAGCGAGAAAAACAGGAGGCGCGGGTGGCGGAGGTGCAGCAAGAGCTCCACGCTCTTGTGAAAAAACACGAGAGTTTGGAGCTTGACTCAACGAATCGAGAGTCCGAGCTTGTCGCGGCCCTTGAGAGCGCCAAATCTGCCAAGGCCGAAGCCCAAAAATCCCTCCAGGAAATTGAGGCGATGAAGAAGATAGCGTCGGGTAAGGCATTCTTTATGCAAATCAAGCACGTGAATGTGAATTACTTGTTACTTACCTGAGTCCGGAGCTCTCCAGGAGCATTCGCAGATCTGCCCCGCAGTGTGTTCGACGCTGCCGCATTCTACCAAGCCGAGGAAGGGAGCTCGACGGAGAAGGTGTTCTGGTCCCAGTATGTTGAGGCCGGACACCCGGTGCCCTTGAGCGACCAGCTGAAGCAGCTGGTCGAGCTCCATAAGGTAGCCGAACAGGCCATGAAGGGCCTTATAGTCCGGCTATGGCCTGGGGAGGTCATGCCTGGGAGCTACTTTAGGCTGGTGAGGCGGCTGGTGGATGCCTGTCCATGGCTTGAAGTAATCAAGCACTCCGTGTGCATCGAAGGCGCCCGTAGGGCCCTTACCCGTGTTAAAGTACACTGGGTCAAGCTGGATGCTGAGAAGCTGGTGACAGATGGGCCACCAGAGAAGAAGGAGCATCGCAAGCCCGAGATGTATGATGAGGGCGTCCTGAAGGGTGCACGCCTTGTGGCGAATGAATGTGCCAAGGATGTAATTTTTGAGTAAACTCGCTCGTGTTTATCCTGTGCGCTGAAAACTTGTTCATATGTGCTAAGCAACGTTTTCTGAATTTCAAATATTACCTTCTATGCGGCCGTTTATTAAATCTGAGAGATGGCGAGTCGTCGGCTTCTACCCCCATGCCACGAGTGCTGGGATGTTCGGGATAAACCTGAGCGCTCTTGTTCCCATTCTTGGGTCCTTCGAGGGAGGCGCTTGGCACAACGAACAAGGCAATCAGACTATAATGCTTTAGCACTCTCACTTAGCCATAGAATTCTATAATTTTAAATTTTGACGAAGCCCCTACTATTCGGAAGACCGAGTTCGGGGCGCTATCCACGCCTAGGCCGGACAAAACCAGCTCCTCGCTCTAAGCGGCATAAGTCTTTAGGGACTCGAAACCTCTCGAACAGCGACCAGCTCTCGCCCTATCATGATGGCCAGTTTTAGCTTTCTCTACTGAGGTGCTTAATCCAGCTCAACCGGGGCACAATCGCAGTAGTTCTCACAGCGCTACCTTAGTCGATATAACGGAACGTAAGGTACCAAAACATGGGAGCTGGGCAAACCCAACTATTGACCCAAGACATGATTCGGAGCCGATGCATATAATGCTATAAGTTCGGGGTGTTGCACTCATGAGAGTGTTCGGACTTCTCACACCATGTTCTGGGGTACTTAAGCCTCTGGTGTATTGGCCGTACCAAGTGTACGGTTGCATAATGTCATAACTGAACATATTTACATAAAAAATGAATGCAATAATAGACAAGAGCTATGTATTGTTTATTAAGGGGCTGCTGTGAAAGCAGAATGATACAAATAGTGCGATAAGCAAGAGATGGGATTATTTGACATGTCCCCCTCCAGGGGCAAGCTGCGAAACTTTATGTAAGACAGGTATTTAGCTCGTTATAGAGAGCACATGGACATTCGACGTAGCTTGCTGCCTCCCTGGCTGTTGCATCGTGTGTCCGACGATTGTACTGCCGCATAGGCCTTCCAGAGAGTGGAGTCCTGAAAGTAAGAAGAAAAAGGAATGATAAAATCGGGAGCCCCTAGTGCGGTTCAGCCGCATCGTGGGCGTGCCGTGTTTGTGCCCCTCCCCTCATGCCCATGGTATTTCCAGAGCGTAATTATGTACGCGTAGTACTGGTTTCACAATTTCGCGAGGGCTAGGGTTGGGGCCGCATTGCTACACTTTCTCGGAACGGCCATGCGGTCTTGCTGTAGGTTACTTTGGGCGCGCTTGACGGTGTCCGGACGTTTAATAGCCAGACTGGAGAATTGCCTTGAGAGGCTACTTTGTACTTCCACCGCGAGGGCCGCCGTGTGCTCCTCCGTTCGGAGAGAGCATTCGGTGTTTCCATTGAACGTAATGACTCCTCGAGGGCCTGGCATCTTGAGGTTGAGGTATGCGTAGTGCGGCACCGCATTGAACTTTGCAAATGCGGTTCGTCCGAGCAGCGCGTGATAGCCACTGCGGAACGGGACTATGTCGAAGATTAACTCCTCGCTTCGGAAATTATCCGGGGATCCGAAGACCACTTCGAGTGTAACTGAGCCTGTACAGTTGGCCTCTACACCTGGTATGACGCCTTTAAAGGTCGTCTTTGTGGGTTTAATCCTTGAGGGATCTATGCCCATTTTTCTCACTGTTTCCTAATAAAGCAGGTTCAGGCTGCTGCCGCCATCCATAAGGACTCTAGTGAGGTGAAATCCGTCAATGATTGGGTCTAGAACCAATGCGGCGAATCCGCCGTGGCGGATGCTAGTGGGGTGGTCCCTTCGATCAAAAGTGATCGGGCAGGAGGACTATGGATTGAACTTTGGGGAGACTGGCTCCAACGCATATACGTCCCTGAGTGCACGCTTTCGTTCCCTTTTGGGGATGTGGGTTGCGTATATCATGTTCACTGTCCGCACTTGTGGGGGAAGTCCTTCTGTCCCCTGTTGTTCGGCGGCCGGGGCTCCTCCTCGTCATCTCTATGCAGCCCCTTGTCTCTGTTTTCAGCACTTAACTTGCCTGCCTGCTTGAACATCCAACAATCCCTGTTGGTGTGATTGGCTGGTTTTTCAGGGGTGCCGTTTATCTGGCACGAGCGATCGAGTATTCGGTCCAAACTGGACGGGCCCGGAGTACTTCTTTTGAATGGCTTTTTCCGCTGACCGGGTTTAGAGCCTCGGAATCCGGCATTAACTACCGTATCCTCAGCATTGTTGCCGTTAATGCGGCGCTTGTGTTTGTTGCGACGTGACCTGCCATTGTTGTCCTTGGTATCCGAATTACCAGGGCTCTTGGTCATGTTATTACTACGAGCTAGCCAGCTGTCTTCTCCCGTGCAAAAGTGGGTCATGAGTGTTGTGAGGGCTGCCATGGATTTCGGCTTTTCCTGTCCTAGGTGCCGGGCAAGCCATTCGTCACGGATGTTATGCTTGAAGGCTGCGAGGGCCTCTGCGTCCGGACAGTCGACAATTTGATTTTTCTGAGTTAGGAACCGTGTCCAGAATTGTCTGGCCGATTCCTCTGGCTGCTGAATGATGTGGCTTAGGTCATCGGCGTCTGGTGGTCGCACATAGGTGGCCTAGAAATTGTCGAAGAATGCGGCTTCCAGGTCTTCCCAGCAACCAATTGACTCTGCTGGCAAGCTGTTGAGCCAATGCCGAGCTGGTCCTTTAAGCTTGAGTGGGAGGTATTTGATAGCATGTAGATCATCACCGCAGGCCATGTGGATATGAAGGAGATAGTCCTCGATCCATACCGCAGGATCTGTTGTGCCATCATATGATTCGATGTCTATGGGTTTAAAACCCTCGGGGATTTGATGATCCATTACTTCATCTGTGAAGCATAGTGGGTGTGTGGCACCTTTGTACTGGGCTATATCACGTCGTAGCTCAAGTGAGCTTTGTCTGCTGTGTTCGGCCTGGCCGTATTTGCCATATCCGGCATGACGGTTATCGTTAGGTGCCGTGGGGCGCCCACGCGATCCGTAGATCGATCTTGTTTGCCTTGCCTTGTCCTCCAATATGTCTCGCAGGTCTGGCGCATATCCCCGTGCCTTTGTATTTTTTGAGCGACGCCGGGGTGCGGCTTGAGTGGAGGGCCGAGAGGCCTCTCTGTCGCGGCTACGAGGTGGCCGGTCAGCCGCGTCGTGCGCTGGTGATGTTGGTTTAGGTGCTTCCTCCTCTAATCGGGGTAGCAGCCTGCGCTTTGGGTAGCTCTTGGAGGGGCGTTCGAGTTCGTACTCTTCGGCCGCAAGGACTTCAGTCCATCTGTCGGCTAGCAAGTCTTGGTCATCTCTAAGCTGCTACTGTTTTTTCTTGAGGCTGCTTGTCATGGCAATAAGCCTGCGTTTGAAACGCTCTTGTTCGACGGGATCCTCAGGCACGACAAATTCGTCGTCGTCGAGGCTTGCCTCGTCTTCGGAGGGAGGCATGTAGTTATCGTCATCTACCTCTCTGTCTGTCGCTCTCTCATGAGGGCTGGCTTCTCCATCCTCTTGTGCTGAATCCTGCTGGAGGAGGTTGTCTTCAGCACTGTCCGGGGTGTTATTATCTCCCGTGCCGGAATCACCGTTTTTGCTTTGGTGGGATTTAGAGCGGCGCCGCTGACGCCGGCGCTTAGGCTGCTTCTCGGAGGGGTCATCCTCCATTGTTCCATCGCCATTCCCTTCTTTTGGGCTGTCCACCATGTATATGTCGTATGACGAGGTGGCCTTCCAGTGCCCTATAGGCGCTGGTTCTTGATCGTCTCTTTCATCGGCGTCCATACCGTCGATGTCTTCGGAGTCAAAGTCAAGCATGTCGGTTAAATCATCGATAGTGGCTACAAAGTGGGTGGTGGGTGGGCTTTGAATTTCTTCGTCGTCCGCATCCCAACCTTGCTGACCATACTCCGGCCAAGGCTCTCCTGATAAAGAGAGAGATTTTAGTGAATTCAGAATGTCGCCGAAGGGCATGTGCTGAAAGATGTTCGTGGCGGCGAATTCCATTATCGGCGCCCAATCGGGTTCAATCGGCAGGGGCGTGGGAGGGTCGGAGTCCGGATAGGAGTCCGGCACCTTGGACTCACGAGCTTCGTAAAGGACAAGGCTGGTGTTCGGCTCGATCGCCATAGAGATTGCAGCCCCCGAGGCGGTGTCCAGCCACCCATCCTCGATTGGCGCAGTCGGCTCCGAGCTAAGGGTCAGAGCGGACGCTGGGGCGGCCTCCTGGGCACTGTTTGGTAGCAGAGCTAGATCATGCCCATCGTGACAGTGCGGCGCGCCCAGCTGTGGCTCGAATCCGTCGAAGATCAAGTCTTCGTGGATGTCAGCCATGTAGTTCAAACTTCCAAATCTGACCTGATGGCCAGGGGTGTAGCTTTCGATCTGCTCCAGATAGCCAAGCGAATCGGCCCGCAGTGCAAAGCCGCCGAATACGAAGATCTGTCCGGGGAGAAAAGTCTCACCCTGGACCGCTTTGTTGTTGATGATCGGAGGAACCATCGGGCCTAAAGATGACGACACAGAGGATCTCTCAATGAAAGCACCAATGTCGGTGTCAAAACCAGCGGATCTCGGGTAGGGGGTCCCGAAATGTGCGTCTAGGCGGATGGTAACAGGAGACAAGGGACACGATGTTTTTACCCAGGTTCGGGCCCTCTCGATGGAGGTAAAACCCTACTCCTGCTTGATTAATATTGATGATATGGGTAGTACAAGAGTAGATCTACCATGAGATTAGAGAGGCTAAACCCTAGAAGCTAGCCTATGGTATGATTGTTGTTCGTCCTACGGAATAAAACCCTCCGGATACCAGAGAGGGCTAGGGTTACACAGAGTCGGTTACAATGGGAGGAGATCTACATATCTGTATCGCCAAGCTTGCCTTCCACGCCAAGGAAAGTCCCATCCGGACACGGGACGAAGTCTTCAATCTTGTATCTTCATAGTCCAGAAGTCCGGCCAAAGGTTATAGTCCGGCTATCCGGACACCCCGTAATCCAGGACTCCCTCAGCCACCGTGCCCCCTTTTCCTGTACCCGAAGAATCATTTCTTTGGGCAGAATCTGGTTGTGGCCATGGCGACAAAGAAACAGCTATAGGACCTAACCCTACTTCACCGTTGCCTCCGCCGAAAGCGTGAGAGCGGCTGAGCGGAGCAGGGAAGCGGCAAGGCATGTTGCCGGGTGACGTTGTTTATGTTAAAAATAACAAGGATTAATTCCTTGGTATGGGCTTGGCTCACACACAAAGGACCTGGCAAGCACCCTTTTTCATTAATACATCCCATACAAGTACAGATCATACGGAATGTAAACATGAGCAAGGGGATTACAAGTTCTTAATTTAACTAAAGCCCGTAGGCTTACAAATTAAAAAGAGATAAGGTGCCCGTAATCCCTTTCTTGTCCCTCTCCCCAGGAAATGGAACAAGATAGCAGAAGGGCAAAAGGGGCTCCTAGGCAAAGTACAAGCAGCAGAAGACACCAAGAGAACGTCTCGGTGGTCGTCCAGAAGAGGGCTGATGATGATGGCACCAGGAGAAGAACTGGAAGATGAGGCAGCGGGCCGGCAATACTCTATGAAGGCGTCGGTGCCATCGTACTCAGACTTGACGGCCCGCCACCTGCCTTATTCGTCTTCTACGGCCCTCCTACGCCAGCCGCCCAAGGAGACGACCCCGAGAAGTTCAAGGAGCTCTCCACCCCTGGCAAATCACTCTGCCGGAACAAGAGCCAGGTGCAAATGCTACTGCTGCCGGCACCGCCCAGCGACGACGAATCCGGCACCTAGTCGGACCCGTCACCTTCCCGCCTGACGCTCTCGTCGTCGTTGTCGCTGTCTTCCTCGTCACTCCCGCTCGAGGAAGAATCTTCATCATCGGAGGAGCTCTCCACACAGCACTTTAGGCGAGTCCCGAAGTCTCTAAAGACCTTGACGGAGAGCAGGCCGTTCTCCATCAATTTGAAGTAGAGAACGAGCCTACCGTCAGGCTATGCATGCGGGTGAAGGTCTTCCACCCGCGACAGAGATACATGACATGAGAGGCTGGGAAGTCGACATCGACTTGTGTGCCACTGTTCCCACAACCCCTCATGTGCAACCTCAGCGCTTGCGGTGGGTCGAGCTCCATCTCCCGAGCAAATGGGGTGGGGAGACGAAGATGGCGACGCGCTGGCCGGTGCAGCCTGATGAAGAATTCACGAGGCTGATCCCTGACATAGCCTTCCATCAGGGGAGGGACTGCTGGCGGAGGCGAGGCCGATGCACCGCCCCATCCTCCTCTCCCCCGAGCGCCACGGCGGCCTCAACCTCGCCCCTCCCCCTTCTTCTCGTGGATGGCTCCACCGCCGCGAGATCTTGGGAAGGATGGATGCGCTAACGGGCGCGACCCTCGACGCCACCGTCGAGGCACCTCTCGCCGTGGCAGAAGAGGAAAAGAAGTCAAGAGGAGAAAAGACAGATGGCATAGGGCTGAGGAGAGCCGCCCCTCCCCCTCCCCTCGGGGTCCGTCCGCCACTCTCCGCCAATCCGGCCCATTAAAGCAGCGGCAGGCGGGGCTGCCGACCACCCTCCTCGCCCAATTGAAGACGCGCGAGCATCAACCCACGCACGCACGCCTTCCCATATTACAGCGCCACTCGCCCACCCCGCGCCATGCATGCAAGATACATGGCGCGGGGGGCGGGTGTAGTGGGATACGTGGAACGGCAGCCCTGCGGTTTCCAATGGACACGTAGGCCGCCCCTTCACTATTCACCATGGGATGATGCAAGTGTGCTTCGGTAATCCCCGCACACGATACCCATGTCGCGCGTTCAACGTGGCTCGTGGGAAGCGCAATGGACAAAAAATTACTACAGTAAAAATCACCCCGCCTGCCCGCGCACCGTTCTGGGCCTAGCCCAACAACGCGTGGTGCTTATGTGTGGCCCAGGCCCGGGGGCTCCTGTCGGTGTACTGAAGTAGGGGCACTACTTTGTACCCCTTACTAGGTGCACGGGTAGTCGGAGCCGCGCGGCCACAACCACACCAAGCAGGGCAAAGGGAAGGGTCGAAGCCGCAGAACAGTCAATGCAACACCAAGACCAGAAGACCAAGAGGGCAAGGTGGTTCTCCCCGGCAAGAGCCTTGCCGGGGCAACCTCCACGGCCCCGGCAGGGGCCTTGCTAGGGCAACTTGCCCAAACCCCCGCCAGCAGAACGCGTCGCCCTTGAGCCCAAGATCTCCAACCTCATCGGGACCAGGGCTCGGGAGGCGTTTCTGTGGTGGCATGCAGATCTTTGTGAAGAAAAAGAGCAGAATACGACGATCCTCGGCAAGATCCTTGCCGAGGAAACCCACGAGACCTCTGGCGACACCCTTGCCGGGACCCTGGCAAGGCCCTTGCCGAGAAACACCTGCGAGGCTACAGCCAGGCCCACGCCTGCCATGATCCCGCCACCACTCCCCATGCAGCTGGCAGCCCACCAGCTAGGCAGGCTCCTGCGTGTCAACAGGAGGCTTCTAGGCCAACTCAGCAACGCCTTCATGGTGGCATGCAAATCTTCATTAAGACTTCTCCACCGCGCCACCTCAGCTTCCTGCCAGCTTACATGGCACCACGCTTCCCGCTGGCTCGGACGCGTGTCGGAGCAGGGCGGAGCGGTGAAGGACGGGACGGGGGTTCGCATTTAATGCGCCTTGTCCCGTATGGCTAGCGATAAGCCTAGCCACAGTACTCCGATGCCACCTCCTGTGTGCCACTGTGGCGATCCCCTTTCCTATAAAAGGAGGCCCAGGGCATACTGGAGAGGGATTCGGACCCCTGAGCAAGTGACCCGTTGTAGCTATCTCAAGAAAAGCAAGAACACTCAAATAGACACCTAAAGCAGGACTAGGGTTTTACGCACGTTGCGGCCCGAACCTGGGTAAACGACCCATGTGCTCTGAATTGGCCACCGATCATGCTCTCCTCTCAACCCCGCGCCTCGCAATCATAGTAGGGATCCTAGTTAATCCCATAGGTGTCGTTTCCACCGACATCTATCCCGGCCTGCCTGCCTATGATCTCAGGTATTGAATGCAAGATATTATCCTAATGGGTCCCTAGAGGACACTGTATTTTCAGGAAACGCTTCTCCCACGTGGCATGCTATTCAGCATGGCCTTGAGCTTCTCAAGCAAGGACTAATCTGGCAGGTGGGCAATGGTGAGAGCATCCGCATTTGGCGGGACCCGTGGTTACCATGACCAATGACCAACATGCCTACCACTCCACGTGGCACATGCCGGCTATGGCGAGTGTCTGAGCTCCTGGATGGAAACGGCCGGTGGCGGGTGGATCTTATACAACAACACTTCACCATCCTGGACATTGAGTGCATATTGACGATCAAGGCCAGCCCATGGGGTCTAGAGGACGTCCTAGCTTGGGCGCCAGACAACCGCGGCATCTTCAGTGTACGTAGTGCGTACAAAACCGCCCTGGAGGGGCAAACAAGCACTTTCATGTGCCCCACGAGTAGAGCACGAGACGGCATGCGTGCCATCTAGAAGGTAGTGTGGGGGTTCCCTGATCCCCCAAAGGTACGAGTATTTGCATGGTGCGTGGCCACAAATTCTTTGGCTACTCTTGAAAATAAGCATAAGCGGAAGCTCAAGATTTCTGACATGTGTGATTTATGTGGTATGGAACGAGAGGACACACTCCATGCCTTATGCAGATGCCCTCTTTCTCCGATATTGTGGAAAGAGATGACCAAGTTATGGACGATGCCCAAGATGGAAACCATCGTCAACACTCAAACCGAGTGGATTATCCATCTTCTTGACCGATGTACACATGATGAGCGCCTCCCTATGTTGATGATGTTGGGGAACGTAGCAGAAATTCAAAATTTTCTACGCAACACCAAGATCAATCTATGGAGTAATCTAGCAACGAGGGGAAGGAGAGTGCATCTACATACCCTTGTAGATCGCTAAGCGGAAGCGTTCAAGTGAACGGTGTTGAAGGAGTCGTGCTCGTCATGATCCAAATCACCGGAGATCCTAGTGCCGAACGGACGGCACCTCTGCATTCAACACATGTACAGCCCGGTGACGTCTCCCATGCCTTGATCCAGCAAGGAGAGAGGGAGAGGTTGAGGAAGACTCCATCCAACAGCAGAACAACGGCGTGGTGGTGATGGAGGAGCATGGTAATCCAGCAGGGCTTCGCCAAGCACCGCGAGAGACAAGGAGAAAGAGAGGTAGGGCTGCGCCAGGGAGAGGTGGAAACTCTTGTGTTGGTAGCCCCAAAGACCTCAACTATATATAGGGGAGAGGGAGGGGCTGCGCCCCCTCTAGGGTTCCCATCCCAAGGGGTGCGGCAGCCCTAAAACCCATCTAGGGTGGCAGCCAAGGGGGGGAGAGGGGGAAACTTGCCCCCCAAGTAAGGTAGAGGCGCCCCCTCCCTAAACCCTAGGCACCTTGGGCCCTAGTGGGGGGCGCACCAGCCAACCTAGGGCTGGTCCCCTCCCACACTTGGCCCATGCTGCCCTCTGGGGCCAGTGGCCCCACTTGGTGGACCCCCGGGACCCTCCAGGTGGTCCCGGTACGTTACCGATAGCACCCGAAACTTTTCCGGTGACTAAAACATGACTTGCCATATACAAATCTTTACCTCCGGACCATTCCGGAACTCCTCGTGATGTCCCGGATCTCATCCGGGACTCCGAACAACATTCGGTAACCACGTGCATCTATTCCCTATAACCCTAGCGTCATCGAACCTTAATTGTGTAGACCCTACGGGTTCGGGAACCATGCAGACATGACCGAGACATTCTCCGGTCAATAACCAACAGCGGGATATGGATACCCATGTTGGATCCCACATGTTCCATGATGATCTCATCGGATGAACCACGATGTCAAGGACTCAAATAATCCCGTATACAATTCCCTTTGTCTAGCGGTATTGTACTTGCCTGAGATTCGATCGTCAGTATGCCGACACCTTGTTCAATCTCGTTACCAACAAGTCTCTTTACTCGTTCCGTAACACATCATCCCATGATCAAACCCTTGGTCACATTGTGCACACTATGATGATGTCCTACCGAGTGGGCCCAGAGATACCTCTCCGTCACACGGAGTGACAAATCCCAGTCTCGATTCGTGCCAAGCCAACAGACACTTTCGGAGATACCCGTAGTGCACTTTTATAGCCACCCAGTTACGTTGTGACGTTTGGTACACCCAAAGCATTCCTGCGGTATCCGGGAGTTGCACAATCTCATGGTCTAAGGAAATGATACTTGACATTTAGAAAAGCTTTAGCATACGAACTACACGATCTTTGTGCTAGGCTTAGGATTGGGTCTTGTCCATCACATCATTCTCCTAATGATGTGATCCCGTTATCAATGACATCCAATGTCCATGGTCAGGAAACCGTAACCATCTATTGATAAACGAGCTAGTCAACTAGAGGCTTACTAGGGACATGGTGTTGTCTATGTACCCACACATGTATCTGAGTTTCCTATCAATACAATTATAGCATGGATAATAAACGATTATCATGAACAAGGAAATATAATAATAATAACTAATTTATTATTGCCTCTAGGGCATATTTCAAACAGTCTCCCACTTGCACTAGAGTCAATAATCTAGTTCACATTGCCATGCAATTAACATTGACAGGTCACATCGCCATGTGACCAACATCCAAAGAGTTTACTAGTGTCACTAAACTAGTTCACATCACCATGTGATTAAGACTCAATGAGTTCTGGGGTTTGATCATGTTTTTCTTGTGAGAGAGGTTTTAGTCAACGGGTCTGCAACATTTAGATCCGTATGCATTTCACAATTCTCTATGTCATATTGTAAATGCTGCTTCCACGCTCCACTTGGAGCTATTCCAAAAGGTTGCTCCACTATACGTATCTGGTTTGCTACTCAGAGCCATTCGGATAGGTGTTAAAGCTTGCATCGACGTAAACCTTTATGCCGAACTCTTTATCACCTCCATAATCGAGAAACATGTCCTTTATTTACTCCAAGGACAATTTTGACCACTGTCCAATGATCCATTCCTGGATCATTCTTGTACCCCTTGACTGACTCATGGCAAGGCACACTTCCGGTGCGGTACACAGCATAGCATACTATAGAGCCTACGTCTGAAGCATAGGGGACGACCTTCGTCATTTCTCTCTCTTCTGCCGTGATCGAGCTTTAACTCTTAACTTCATACCTTACAACTCAGGCAAGAACTCCTTCTTTGACTGATCCATCTTGAACACCTTCAAGATCATGTCAAGGTATGTGCTCATTTGAAAGAACCATTTAGCGTTTTTGATCTATCCTCATAGATCTTGATGCTCAATGTTCAAGCAGCTTATTCCAGGTTTCCTATTGAAAAACACCTTTCAAATAACCCTATATGCTCTCCAGAAATTCTACATCATTTCTGATCAACAATATTTCAACAACATATACTCATCAGAAATTCTATAGTGATCCCACTCACTTCTTTGGAAATACAAGTTTCTCATAAACTTTGTGTAACCCCAAAATCTTTGGTCATCTCATCAAAGCGTACATTCCAACTCCGAGATGCTTACTCCAGTCCTTAGAAGGATTGCTGGAGCTTTGCATATTTTTTAGCGTTCTTCAGGATTGACATAACCTTCTGGTTGTATCACATACAACCTTTCCTCAAGGATATCATCAAGGAAACAATGATTTGACATCCTATCTGCAAGATTTCATAAATCATGCATTAATTGCTAATATAATCCCAATAGACTCATAGCATCGCTACGTGTGAGAAAGTCTCATCGTAGTCAACTCCTTGAACTTGTCGGAAAACATCTTAATGACAAGTCGAGCTTTCTTAATGGTGATACTTACCATCATTGTCTGTCTTCCTTTTAAAAATCCATCTGTACCCAACAGCCTTACAACCATCAAGTATTTCTTCCAAAGTCATGGATCCTTTCTCGGATTTTATGGCCTCGAGCCATTCGTCGGAATCCGAGCCCACCATCGCTTCTCCATAGCTCGTAGGTTCATTGTTATCTAGCAACATGACCTATAAGACAGGATTGCGTACCACTCTGAAGTAGTACGCGTCCTTGTCGACCTACGAGGTTCAGTAGTGACTTGATCAGAAGCATCATGATCAATATCATCAGCTTCCACTTCAATTGGCGTAGGTGCCACATGAACAACTTCCTGTGCCCTGCTACACAGTGGTTGAAGTGATGATTCAATAACCTCATCAAGTCTCCACCATCCTCCCACTCAATTCTTTCGAGAGAAACCTTTCCTCGAGAAAAGATCCGTTTCTAGAAACAATTACTTTTGCTTCCGGATCTGAGATAGGAGGTATACCCAACCATTTTGGGTATCCTATGAAGATGTATTTATCCCCTTTGGGTACGAGCTTATCACGATGATACTTTTCATATAAGCGTCGCAGCCCCAAACTTTCAAGAAACGACAACTTAGGTTTCTCCAAACCATAGTTCAAACGGTGTCGTCTCAACGGAATTACGTGGTTCCCTATTAAAGTGAGTGCGGTTGTCTCTAATGCCTAACCCATGAACGATAGTGGTAATTCGATAAGAGACATCATGGTACGCACCATATATATCCAATAGGGTGCAACTATGATGTTCAGACACACCATCACACTATGGTGTTCCAGGCGGTATTAATTGTGAACCAATTTCTACAATGTCTTAATTGCGTGCCAAAGCTCGTAACTCAGATACTCATCTCTATGATCATACCATAGACATTTTATCCTCTTGTCACGATGATCTTCAACTTCACTCTAAAATTACTTGAACCATTCAGTAATTCAGACTTGTGTTTCATCAAGTAAATATACTCAGTATCTACTCAAATCATCCGTGAAGTAAGAACATAACGATATCCACTGCGTGCCTCAGCACTCATTGGACTGCACACATCAAAATGTATTACTTCCAACAAGTTGCTTTCTTGTTCCATTTTACTGAAAACAAGGCTTTCAGTCATCTTGCCCATTGTCACATCCCTAGCTTCTGGATTTGCACCAGGCTTTCCCTTCATGTGTGCATCATGTTTAAATTTCTCAGAAGTTGAAATGGGGATTGCCTAAACCCTAGCATTAAAGGAATTCACTAGGTTCACCTAAAATATTTTCAGTAAGTCCAAATGGCTTTTAAAAATGTTCATCATTTTTGGAAAATACTGTAAACAGTAGCCAGAGGTGATGCACATTTTTTTCATGACATATTTGGGCTCTGAATTAAATCATACTCTATTTTGAATTTGGGCATTTAAATACTATAAAATATTTAAAATGTCCAAATAATCCTAAACTGAAATGTTCCATGTTGTATATATTCTAAACATTGGGCATGCATAGTTTGGTGATTTTTGAAAGTGCCTAGATATTTTTAGTAATGCCACAAACTTACAGAACAAAAGAAAAATAGAAATAAAAGAAAGAGAGAGAGGAAGGACTGACCTGCCCTACCTGGCCCATCCCTGTAGCAGCCCAGCTAGGCAAAGCCAGCCCGACCCACCAGGGGCAGCACTGTCTTCTTCCTCTTGCCAGGAGGACAAGCAGCTGCATGCACGGCGCGCAGGCGAGCCACGCCAGCTCCTCCCTGCCTCCCTGGCTGCCCCCTCATCGCCCTGGATGTTTTCCGCGACGCCAGGCAGCCCCCTAGCCCCCTCTCACTCTCTCCCGAATGCTCTCCCCTCCTCTGCTCTCTCCCCACACGCGCCCGAGCGGAGCCGTCGCCGCCGTTCACCATAGCCGCAGCCACCGCCTCCCCCTCGCCTCTCCGTCATGCCTAGGAGCTCCGCCACATCGTCCCCGACCTCTCCGCCAAGTCAAGCAAGCCGGGACGCACCACAGCACCGCCCTGTCGCCGTCTTCAACCTCGGACCGCCGGAGATCCCTCTCGCCGCCCCGCTCGCTCCGGTGCTTCCCCGAGCACGCCGAGGCCACCTCTGCAACCCCTGTGAGCTCACGGACTGATTACCCCTCCTCCCCTGCTCATGCTCATGCTCTAGCTCCGTTCCCCATCTCCGCCGAAACTTGCCGCCGCCGCGAATGTCGCTGTCATCGTTGCGGTGGGCCAACGCCACGTATGAGCACCTGGTCGAGTTCCTACTGCCCCGTAGCCTCTGCCCGTGCTCTTCGTTTGCTCTAAATCGAGCTGCAGCCCTGCGCCCGTGCTAGCCCGAATTCCGGCCACCGCCACAAGCTCGACTCCGGCAAGCTCGGTCCACCCCAGCTGCTCCCGCTTGCCCCGTTAGACGCGCCTCGTCGCGCTGCACCCATAGAGCCTCTCTGCCGCCCATTTGGACACCCGTGGGGGATTTCCGAGCCGCGCCGCCGTCTCGGGCCTCGCCGGCGTCGAGTCGCCGGCGAGTTTGACCCCACTGACCCTGTTTGACCACGGGTGGGGCCCAGTTTGACCCCCCGGGTCAATGACAGGTGGGTCCTAGCACTGCTAATTAATCTAGGGTTAGTACTAATTTAATTAGTTAGACTAATGACACTGACACGCGGGACCCACTGGTCAGGTTTGACCTGGGCCGCCCGTTGACCTGCTGACATCACTAATACGTCATGCTGACGTAATAAATGTTTTCTGGAGTTTTAAATAAATCAGAAATGATTTATTTATTTCAGAAAATATCCAAAACTTCTAAAAGTCATATAAAATCAACCGTAACTCCAAATGAAATAAATTATATATGAAAAATTATCAGAAAAATCCAATCTATCCATCTGTACCATTTCATGCATGATAGAACACTTTAACATTGCTATTTAGGTGAAACAAGGTAATGCACTAATATGACCTTTTTAAATGGGTTTGCATTTGAATCTTTGGTTCAAATGGACTCATCTCAACCTGTTCTAGCTTGCATTAGCTCAAAACACATTCATATTGACATGGCATAGCATGCATCATATTGTGCATTGCATTGATCGTGTTTCTTCTCTGTTTGCCGGTGTTGTTCCCCCTCGGTAGACGTTGTACCGACGTTGTGATCGTTGACACTGATGAAGACTCAATGCTATCTTCGGAAGTGCCAGGCAAGCAAAACCCCCTTGTTCATTCCGATACAATCCTACTCTCTCGCTCCTGCTCTCTTTTATTGCATTAGGACAACAACGATTCATCTGTTACTTGCTGCGGTAGCTGAACCCCTTTATCCTTTGCATGACCTGTCATTGCCACAATAAATAGATGAAACCCACTAGCATGAGTAGGAGTTGTTTGAGCCCTGTTGCGCCTACTCATTCATGCTTGTTTGTCATGCCTGCTACTGCTTAGAGTTGAGTCAGGTCTGATTCAAAGGGGATGAATCAGAGGTGTGTGAACATGTCCTACTGTTGAGAGCTAAGTGTGTGAACACGATTTGGTAAAGGTAGCGGTGAGAGGCCATGTAGGAGTACATGGTGGGTTGTCTCATTGCAGCCGTCCTCAGGAACTGAGTTCTATGTTTGTGATCCATGAACAGCTACTACCACACATTGGGATCCTTAATTGACTCTCTCGACTTATTAATCAACATGATCTCTGTCCAGGAGTTGCAACTAGTTTCTGGTGTTTGTAGGTAGTGTTAGTAGTCTACCAAGTGCCACCCGGTACAGGTGGGCTTGGGACAGACTAGGCACCGTGGCACGGTGTACCAAGCGTAGATCCACCCGTCGAGGTGGGCTTGGGAACCCTGCACACATCGTTTGGGGCCGTGAGCGACACCCCGGCCAGATCTCCTTGTGGATGGAACCCGAATAGGCGATAAACCTGGATGAGAGACTTGTGTGATTAGTCAGGTCGTGGCCGACACCCTCGCCAGGCTTCCGCTTGAAGGTTGCCGAGATACATGACGTGTACATGGCGGTAAGTGGCGAGAGCGTGTGTGAAGAAGTACACCCCTGCAAGGTTAATATGATCTATTCGAATAGCCGTGTCCGCGGAAAAGGACTTCTGGGTTGCCTGTACAGTTCAAAGACAAGTGAAAGTGGATACTCTAAAATACGCAAGATAAGTGTGAGTGCTATGGATGGCGTTCTCGTAGGGAGATGGGAGCGGATCCATAGTGGTGTATTGATATGGTGAATATGTGGACTCGTGTGCGCCACCTCAAAAGAGTTACTTGCAGTCGTAGTTCAGGATAGCCACCGAGTCAAAGCTGGCTTGCTGCAGTTAAACCCCACCATCCCCTTTGTTGATAATGATGCATATGTAGTTAGTTCTGATGTAAGTCTTGCTGGGTACATTTGTACTCACGTTGCTTAATTTATGTTTTTGCAGAGAGACTTCAGTCTCGCTAGTAGTACCGCGTGGACTTCGACGTTTAGCTTGTTACCTCAGCTACGATCTTGTGCCCTTGGCAGGATCTGGTAGATAGTCAGGCTTCTCAGCCTTTTTCATTTGTAGATGTCTGTACTCAGACATGTTAAGCTTCCGCTTGTGCTTGACTTGTGTGCTCTGAATGCTGGGTCATGAGACCCATGTTTGTAATATCTCGCTCCTCGGAGCCTATTGTATAAATACTTGAGTTGTAGAGTCATGTTGTGATGCCATGTTGTATTTGCACATATCGAGCATATTGTGTGTATGTTATTGGAATGCTTGGTATGTATGGGATCTGACTATCTAGTTGTTTATCCTTAGTAGCCTCTCTTACCGGGAAATGTCTCCTAGTGTTTCCACTAAGCCATGGTAGCTTGCTACTGCTCCGGAACACTTTGGCTGGCCGGCATGTGTCCTTCTTCGTTCCTGTGTCTGTCCCTTCAGGGAAATGTCACGCGATGAATACCTGAGTCCTGTTAGCCCGCTACAGCCCGGTTCACCGGAGTCCTGTTAGCCTGCTACAGCCCGGTTCACCGGAGTCCTGCTAGCCCAGTGCTACAGCCTGGATTCACTCGCTGATGACTGACACGTTCGATGTTGGGTCATGGATGCCTGTCCCTGTAAGTTTGTGCCAATTTGGGTTTATGACTAGCCATGTCAGCCCGGGCTCCTTATCATATGGATGGTAGCGACACTATCATATACGTGTGCCAAAAGACGCAAACGGTCCCGGGCAAAGGTAAGGCGACACCCGTGGGGATACCGTGCGTGAGGCTGCAAAGTGATATGAGGTGTTACATGCTAGATCGATGTGGCATTGAGTCGGGGTCCTGATAGCTTTGGTATCAGAGCTTGACTGCCTGTAGGATTACCAAGCCAAACTGGTCGAAGTTGAGTCTACAAATTCTTTAGTTATATAAGGGAATTGATTGTGGGATGGAATGTAAGGCTCTTTTTACTCCTTATACGTTGTGCCCTTCTGATATGAGTCATCTTATCTTTCCTGTGGGGTTAAGGAACTAGGCTCTCTCTTCCTTCTATTAGGATCACGTGTTACTAATCCGTAGACTTGTAGGATTGATGGTTCCAATCTTCAGTTCGGTTCCGACTACTCCCGTGTATTCATAGTTGGCCTTGGAATCTTGATATTGTGATGATCGAGTGGTTATGCCACCATTTTGTAGAATGTCTCAAATCATTTTGAGCATTTACAGTCGTTATGCTGTCCGAGTCATCCCAGGTTTCTAAACAGTCTGATGCATTTGCAAATCCCTTCTTTCCATTCCTGATGTCCCTTTGGTTAGATTAATCACACAAATTAGTGAGTTGAGGTACTTTATTGCCTTGACATATATGTTGGAGCTAGTATTATGACCCTAGGTGTCTTAGGGGATCATCTAGTAATCTAGCCATGTTCGTGTTTCCAGTGTGATGATTCTGGCCATCATTCTCGAAAGCATCCTGTGATGCCAACTAGTTAGTAGGTATTCTACTTCTGGGTTTTGAACCCGAGATTTACCCTACTTACCTCATGTTGATAGTGATTGCTAGTTCCTTTAGGATACTAGTAACCTTTGCGTTAGTCCTCGAGGTCCATGGTATTTCCTTCTTCCAAATACTATGAACCGCTTATGGCAGAAGTTCCTTGAACCAAGAGATCACAACAAGAATGCTCTCGATGAGTTCTCGATTCTATGTTGATACTCTGCCAGCCCTACCTCTCTGCATGGACTACCCGGAAGAAACTTGTTGAACTTGGTTCGACATACTAATCTATGCATCCACAACTTAGAAAACCGTATGTTCCTTTGAGTTGTCCCTCTTTAGTTGTCTTCCGACCCTCGTCTATCAATTGATAGTCAAGAGTATGCGTGCAATCGTTCATCGATGCCTATTATTCTTGTGGTCCGTCAAGCCATTCTATTCAGGATGACTAGGAGAAACAAACTCCAGTACCTCATCCATATACAGGATTGGGTCAAAATAGTTGTGCTCCGCAGATCAAAATGCTAATCCAGTTTTTGTTCTGTTCTACCCTGAAGTATTACCCTCTTTATGTCAAGAAAGTCATAGGAATTACACATCATCTTATGAATTCTTGGTGCAGTGATACTTCTCGCCATCATTATTCATTTCTCGGTCCCCGTGTTGTTGAACCGGAATGCCGACAAGTGAATCATGATGTGTGAAATCAATACTCCTAGCAACCCCGTTGCCTGGTAGTTAAAGGACAATAATTTCATTCTTAGTGTATTCGTTCTTGAATCATCATTCTAAGATAGATCGTGCTACCTAGTCCTTATTTCCGGTGCACCTTTCGATCCATGAGTTGGGGCTTTGCCAGTCCCTTGCTTATTTGATCATCTCGTGCCCTGAAAAGCAAGATTGTTCTCGAGCTTAATAGCATATCGGTGGTTCGTGATTTTTTGATTATTTTCTCGGAAGTATCACCAGGTTCTCACCTATCTGCTATGTTGAGCTCGTGACCAAGTTGGTTTTTGAAACCACCCTTTCTCCAAGAATCCGTGTCGGATACCCCTGAGTTAGTTGGTTAAGCTAAACGACAACTTGGAGAGTTGAAAGATAAAAGCTTACCTAACTTAGTTCGTTTCAAAGGGATATCCTGGTGTTGGTGTGTTTTGAAGAAAGATGATATCTTCATTGATTGATCCCTGTGGTCAATTGTTGGATCTATTGTCTTATCCGATCTTTGATTTGAGTATGGGCTATCGTCAAATCAAATCAGAACCAACGGTATTCTTAATGTTGTCTTACTCGTGGTTGTTTTTCCTCGAGCCCACACCATTATATCTTTCGGGTCTGACCAATGCTATCACCTTGTTCACATAATTGTGGAATTCCATTTACATGGAAATCTCGATAACTTGTTGTTGAGCCCATCAGCAGCATTTTGTCTTCTCCATGATTTGTGTTGAACATCCAGCTAGTGTTGGAAACTTCTACAAGCATTATCTTCATGTCCCGTTCATGAAGCATGTGTTGGATGAAAGAAGTGATTTTTCTCTAATTCATGTGCACTTGATGTAAGTTGCCGCCGTGAATTCGAGAAAGTTTGTTTTTGCTCCTCTGGAGTCATCCCAAGTCAGTCATGCATGTGCGAAGTATTCTATGGTCTGATAGACTGATCATGTTCATTCCATATGTATTCCCTAGCACACCAAGCCACTGATTTACTTGTTCTAGGTAAAGAAGTCTAATTTAAGTGCACGAGACTTCGATATCCTCAATGATGGTTCCCTACCAGAACTCGGTAGTGTTTTATTGTAAGACTACCATGTGATCATGTTTGTCTGGGACAACGTCTTCACATGTTTGTAGCAGAACCAGCTCATGTTTTGGAGCTTACTACTGTAGTCCATTTCCCGAGAATCTCGCAACATCGTCTCATCAATTTGTGTTGCAAACTTTCATTTTTCTTCCTAGACTTGATGAGTCTGGAATATCCTGACACCAACCAGATCTGAATCTCAGGCAGATATGATGGTTAGAACGTTTCCCAAGAGCTATAATATTGTTCTCTGTGTAACCCGGTAAGTGGATGTCGTGGCCAACACACCCAGCCGGAAGACCTATAATTGTAGTATCTTGATTGAAGAAGTTGGCCACCTTCCCATAAGGATTTTGCAGGATTTACTTCCGTAGTTATTTCTTATGGAGTCTTGAGCTTCCGATGTCCGACCTGTTACTTGATGTTCCGGATACCAAACCATTTCAATAAATGGGTATGCTAGCACATCAAGGATAACATTAGAAGCGGAGTGCTAAATGTCTCTTGGTCGATAATCCAGATTTTAATCCCTTGGCCTCGCTAAGGTGAAATTTGAGAAGGTGTTATCTTCCTTTGCATCTGCATCCTCCGTCACCATTCATCATGGTAGTAAGTTGTGTTGCCAGGATCCTTGACACGGATATTGGTAAAACCCTGATGAATATGGAAATGCTCAAATTCTGGAGAGCACGTACAAGCAAAATCATCCCTTGCGTTGTCTTCAACAAGGTAGTCCACATCATCCATTCTAGTCCGAGTATGTTATTCTACCGAACTCCTCCAAATGATCGATTGTGATTTGCCTTAAGCTGGTATAAAGAGTTTCAATGATCTCTGAATCAAAGGTAATTCTTTTTGCCACTTAAGGGGATATATCTACGAGTCACCATCCCTAAGGTGTCTCGATATGGTATCATGGCAACTCAACTCCTCGCTACGTTGACAACCGTTCACCACCCTCTTAGGTGTGGAATTGTTGTCTACCTAGTGAACCTTTGTCATGTGTTTCACTCCATCCCTCTAGATGTGTGTTTTGTATCTCAGCTCGAGAGATGCTGCTATGTCTCATCCCATGAGTTGATCCTGAGTTGTTCGGTCTTCGAGAAGATCAATTCATCTAGAGTTTTCCTTTCCTCTTCTTGTCATGATTAGCTGGAGTTCTCAGAGGAAGACATCAAGTCAAAGATGGTGATCGAATCAACACCCCTATGAAGTGCAACCTAGATCGTGAAGATTGTGTTAGTTGCGTTTCCCCTTCATTCTACCCTATGCATGAATCTCGGGACGAGATTCTTGTTTAGTGGGGGCGAGTTGTCACATCCCTAGCTTCTGGCTTTGCACCAGGATTTCCCTTCATGTGTGCATCATGTTTAAATTTCTGAGAAGTTGAAATGGGGATTGCCTAAACCCTAGCATTAAAGGAATTCACTAGGTTCACCTAAAATATTTTCAATAAGTCCAAATGGCTTTTAAAAATGTTCATCATTTTTGGAAAATACTGTAAACAGTAGCCAGAGGTGATGCACATTTTCTCATGACATATTTGGGCTCTGAATTAAATCATACTCTATTTTGAATTTGGGCATTTAAATACTACAAAATATTTAAAATGTCCAAATAATCCTAAACTGAAATGTTCCAAATTGGATATATTCTAAACATTGGGCATGCACAGTTTGGTGATTTTTGAAAGTGCCTAGATATTTTAGTAATGCCACAAACTTACAGAACAAAAGAAAAATAGAAATAAAAGAAAGAGAGAGAGGAAGGACTGACCTGCCCTACCTGGCCCATCCCTGTAGCAGCCCAGCTGGGCAAAGCCAGCTCGGCCCACCAGAGGCAGCACTGTCTTCTTCCTCTTGCCAGGAGGAGAAGCAGTTGTGTAACCGGCGCGCAGGCGAGCCGTGCCAGCTCCTCCCTGCCTGCCTGGCTGCCCCCTCGTCGCCCCGGACGTTTTCTGCGACGCCACGCAGCCCCCTAGCCCCCTCTCACTCTCCCCCGAACGCTCTCCCCTCCTCTTCTCTCTCCCAGCACGCGCCCGAGCGGAGCCGTCGCCGCCGTTCGCCATAGCCGCAGCCACCGCCTCCCCCTCGCCTCTCCGACATGCCTAGGAGCTCCGCCACATCGTCCCCGGCCTCTCCGCCATGTCAAGCAAGCCGGGACGCACCGCAGCACCGCCCTGTCGCCGTCTTCAACCTCGGACCGCCGAAGATCCCTCTCGCCGCCCCGCTCGCTCCGGTGCTTCCCCGAGCACGCCGAGGCCACCTCTGCAACCGCTGTGAGCTCACGGACTGATTCCCCCTCCTCCCCTGCTAGTGCTCATGCTCTACCTCCGTACCCCACCTCTGCCGAAACTTGCCGCCACCGCGAATGTCGCCGTCGTCGTTGCGGTGGGCCAACGCCGCGTATGAGCACCTGGTCGAGTTCCTGCTGCCTCGTAGCCTCTGCCCCTGCTCTTCGTTTGCTCTAAATCGAGCTGCAGCCCCGCGCCCATGCTAGCCCGAATACCGGACGCCGCCACGAGCTCGACTCCGGCGAGCTCGGTCCACCCCAGCTGCTCCCGCTTGCCCCGTTAGACGCGCCTCGTCGCGCTGCACCCGTAGAGCCTCTCCGCCGCCCATTTGGACACCCGTGGGGGATTTCTGAGCCGCGCCGCCGTCTCGGGCCACGCCAGCGTCGAGTCGCCGGCGAGTTTGACCCCACTGACCCTGTTTGACCACGGGTGGGGCCCAGTTTGACCCCCCGGGTCAATGACAGGTGGGTCCTAGCACTGCTAATTAATCTAGGGTTAGTACTAATTTAATTAGTTAGACTAATGACACTGACACACGGGACCCACTGGTCAGGTTTGACCTGGGCCGCCCGTTGACCTGCTGACATCACTAATACGTCGTGCTGACGCAGTAAATGTTTTCTGGAGTTTTATTTATTTCAGAAAATATCCAAAACTTCTAAAAATCATATAAAATCAACCGTAACTCCAAATGAAATAAATTATATATGAAAAATTATCAGAAAAATCCAATCTATCCATCTGTACCATTTTCATGCATGATAGAACAATTTAACCTTGCTGTTTAGGTGAAACAAGGTAACGCACTAATATGACCTTTTTAAATGGGTTTGCATTTGAATCTTTGGTTCAAATGGACTCATCTCAACCTGTTCTAGCTTGCATTAGCTCAAAACACATTCATATTGCCATGTCATAGCATGCATCATATTGTGCATTGCATTGATCGTGTTTCTTCTCTGTTTGCCGGTGTTGTTCCCCCTCGGTAGACGTTGTACTGACGTTGTGATCGTTGACACTGATGAAGACTCAATGTTATCTTCAGAAGTGCCAGGCAAGCAAAACCCCCTTGTTCATCTTGATACAATCCTACTCTCTCGCTCCTGCTCTCTTTTATTGCATTAGGACAACAACGATTCATCTGTTACTTGCTGCGGTAGCTGAACCCCTTTATCCTTTGCATGACCTGTCATTGCCACAGTAAATAGATGAAACCCACTAGCATGAGTAGGAGTTGTTCGAGCCCTGTTGCGCCTACTCATTCATGCTTGTTTTTCATGCCTGCTACTGCTTAGAGTTGAGTCAGGTCTGATTCATCGGGGATGAATCAGAGGTGTGTGAACATGTCCTACTGTTGAGAGCTAAGTGTGTGAACACGATTTGGTAAAGGTAGCAGTGAGAGGCCATGTAGGAGTACATGGTGGGTTGTCTCATTGCAGCCGTCCTTAGGAACTGTGTTCTGTGTTTGTGATCCATGAACAGCTACTACCACACATTGGGATCCTTAATTGACTCTCTCAACTTATTAATCAACATGATCTCTGTCCAGGAGTTGCAACTAGTTTCTGGTGTTTGTAGGTAGTTTTAGTAGTCTACCAACTGGCACCCGGTACAGGTGGGCTTGGGACAGACTAGGCACCATGGCACGGTGTACCAAGCATAGATCCACCCGTCGAGGTGGGCTTGGGAACCCTGCACACATCGTTTGGGGCCGTGAGCGACACCCCGGCCGGATCTCCTTGCGGATGGAACCCGAATAGGCGATAAACCTGGACGAGAGACTTTTGTGATTAGTCAGGTCATGGCCGACACCCTCGCCAGGCTTCCGCTTAAAGGTTGCCGAGATACATGACATGTACATGGCGGTAAGTGGCGAGAGCGTGTGTGAAGAAGTACACCCCTGCAGGGTTAATATGATCTATTCAAATAGCCATGTACGCGGAAAAGGACTTCTGGGTTGCCTGTACAGTTCATAGACAAGTGAAAGTGGATACTCTAAAATACGCAAGATAAGTGTGAGTGCTATGGATGGCGTTCTCGTAGGGAGACGGGAGCGGATCCATAGTGGTGTATTGATATGGTGAATATGTGGACTCGTGTGCGCCACCTCAAAAGAGTTACTTACAGTCGTAGTTCAGGATAGCCACCGAGTCAAAGCTGGCTTGCTGCAGTTAAACCCCACCATCCCCTTTGTTGATAATGATGCATATGTAGTTAGTTCTGATGTAAGTCTTGCTGGGTACATTTGTACTCACGTTGCTTAATTTATGTTTTTGCAGAGGGACTTCAGTCTCGCTAGTAGTACCGCGTGGACTTCGACGTTTAGCTTGTTACCTCAGCTACGATCTTGTGCCCTCGGTAGGATCTGGTAGATAGTCAGGCTTCTCAGCCTTTTTCATTTGTAGATGTCTATACTCAGACATGTTAAGCTTCCGCTTGTGCTTGACTTGTGTGCTCTGAATGCTGGGTCATGAGACCCATGTTTGTAATATCTCGCTCCTCGGAGCCTATTGTAGAAATACTTGAGTTGTAGAGTCATGTTGTGATGCCATGTTGTATTTGCACATATCGAGCATATTGTGTGTATGTTATTGGAATGCTTGGTATGTGTGGGATCTGACTATCTAGTTGTTTATCCTTAGTAACCTCTCTTACCGGGAAATGTCTCCTAGTTTTTCCACTGAGCCATGGTAGCTTGCTACTGCTCCGGAACACTTAGGCTGGCCGGCATGTGTCCTTCTTCGTTCCTGTGTCTGTCCCTTCGGGGAAATGTCACGCGATGAATACCGGAGTCCTGTTAGCCCGCTACAACCCGGTTCACCGGAGTCCTGCTAGCCTAGTGCTACAGCCTGGATTCACTCGCTGATGACCGACACGTTTGATGTTGGGTCATGGATGTCTGTCCCTGTAAGTTTGTGCCACTTTGGGTTTACGACTAGCCATGTCAGCCCGGGCTCCTCATCATATGGATGCTAGCGACACTATCATATACGTGTGCCAAAAGACGCAAACGGTCCCGGGCAAAGGTAAGGCGACACCCGTGGGGATACCGTGCGTGAGGCTGCAAAGTGATATGAGGTGTTACATGCTAGATCGATGTGGCATTGAGTCAGGGTCCTGACACCCATGTGGTATGATTTGCATGTCTCAAGTGATTCGAAATCAAGTGAGTCCAAATGGTCCATCTGCATGGAGTTTCTTCATGCGTACATACCAGTAGACATGGTTTGCACGTCTCAAACTTTTCAAAAACGAGTGAGTCCAAAGATTCATCAACATGGAGCTTCTTCATGCGTTTTATACCAATATGACTTACATGGCAGTGCCACAAGTAAGTGGTACTATCATTACTATCTTATATCTTTTGGCATTAAAATGTGTATCACTACGATCGAGATTCAATAAACCATTCATTTTAGATGCAAGACCATTGAAGGTATTATTCAAATAAACAGAGTAACCATTATTCTCCTTAAATGAATAACCGTATTGCGATAGACATAATCCAATCATGTCTATGCTCAACGCAAACACCAAATAACAATTATTTAGGTTTAACACCAATCTCGATGGTAGAGGGAGCGTGCGATGCTTGATCATATCAACCTTGCAAACAATTCCAACACATATCGTCAGCTCACCTTTAGCTAGTCTCCTTTTATTCCGTAGCTTTTATTTCGAGTTACTAACACTTAGCAACCGAACCGGTATCCAATACCCTGGTGCTACTAGGAATACTAGTAAAGTACACATTAACATAATGTATATCCAATATACTTACGTCAACCTTGCCTACCTTCTTATCTACCAAGTATCTAGGGTAATTCTGTTCCAGTGACTGTTCCCCTTATTACAGAAGCACTTAGTCTCGGGTTTGGGTTCAACCTTGGGTTTCTTAACTAGAGCAGCAGCTGATTTGCCGTTTCATGAAGTATCCCTTCTTGACCTTGCCCTTCTTGAAACTAGTGGTTTCACCAACCATCAATAATTGATGCTCCTTCTTTATTTCTACTTTCGCGGTGTCAAACATCACGAATATCTCAAGGATCATCATATCTATCCCTGATATGTTATAGTTCATCACGAAGCTCTAGTAGCTTGGTGGCAATGACTTTGGAGAAACATCACTATCTCATCTGGAATATCAACTCCCACTCGATTCAAGTGATTGTTGTACTCAGACAATCTGAGCACAAGCTCAACGATTGAGCTTTTCTCCCTTAGTTTGCAGGCTAAGAAAATCGCCGGAGGTCTTATACCTCTTGACGTGGGCACGAGCCTGAAATCCCAATTTCAGCCCTCGAAACATCTCATATGTTCCACGACGTTTTGAAATCGTCTTTGGTGCCTCAACTCTAAACTGTTTAACTGAACTATCACGTAGTTATCAAAACGTGTATGTCAAATGTTCGCAACATCCACAGACGACGTTTGAGGTTCAGCACACCGAGCGGTGCATTAAGGACATAAGCCTTCTACGAAGCAACAAGGACAATCCTCAGTTTACGGACCCAGTCCGCATAATTGCTACTACCAACTTTCAACTAAATTTTCTCTAGGAACATATCTAAAACAGTAGAACTAAAGCGTGAGCTACGACACAATTTGCAAAAAATCTTTTGACTATGTTCAGGATAATTAAGTTCATCTTATAAACTCCCACTCAGATAGACATCCCTCTAGTCATCTAAGTGATTACATGATCCGAGTCAACTAGGTCGTGTCCGATCATCACATGAGACGGACTAGTCATCATCGGTGAACATCTTCATGTTGATCGTATCTACTATACAACTCATGCTCGACCTTTCGGTCTCTTGTGTTCCGAGGCCATGTCTGTACATGCTAGGCTCGTCAAGTCAACCTAAGTGTTTCGCGTGTGTAAATCTGGCTTACCCCCGTTGTATGTGAACGTTAGAATCTATCACACCCGATCATCACATGGTGCTTCGAAACAATGAACTTTCGCAATGGTGCACAGTTACGGGGAACACTTTCTTGAAATTTTAATGAGGGATCATCTTATTTACTACCGTCGTTCTAAGCAAATAAGATGCATAAACATGATAAACATCACATGCAATCAAAATAGTGACATGATATGGCCAATATCATTTTGCTCCTTTTTGATCTCCATCTTCGGGGCTCCATGATCATCATCATCACAGGCATGACACCATGATCTCCATCATCATGATCTCCATCATCGTGTCTCCATGAAGTTGTCTCGCCAACTCATTACTTCTACTACTATGGCTACTGGTTAGCAATAAAGTAAAGTAATTACATGGCATTGTTCAATGACATGCAGGTCATACAATAAATAAGGACAACTCCTATGGCTCCTGCCGGTTGTCATACTCATCGACATGCAAGTCGAGATTCCCATTACAAGAACATGATCAATCTCATACATCACATATCATTCATCACATTCTTTTTTTTGGCCATATCACATCACATAGCATACCCTGCAAAAACAAGTTAGACGTCCTCTAATTGTTGTTTGCATGTTTTACGTGGCTGCTATGGGTTTCTAGCAAGAACGTTTCTTACCTACGCAATAAACCACAACGTGATATGCCAATTGCTATTTACCCTTCATAAGGACCCTTTTCATCGAATCCGATCCGACTAAAGTGGGAGAGACTGGCACCCGCTAGCCACCTTATGCAACAAGTGCATGTCAGTCGGTGGAACCTGTCTCACGTAAGTGTACGTGTAAGGTCGGTCCGGGCCGCTTCATCCCACAATACCGTCGAAACAAGATTGGACTAGTAACGGTAAGCATATTGAACAAAATCAACGCCCACAACTACTTTGTGTTCTACTCGTGCATAGAATCTACGCAATAGACCTAGCTCATGATGCCACTATTGGGGAACATAGCAGAAATTCAAAATTTTCTACGCAACACCAAGATCAATCTATGGAGTAATCTAGCAACGAGGGGAAGGATAGTGCTTCTACATACCCTTGTAGATCGCTAAGCGGAAGCGTTCAAGTGAACGAGGTTGAAGGAGTCGTACTCGTCGTGATCCAAATCACAGGAGATCCTAGTGCCGAACGGACGGCACCTCCGCGTTCAACACACGTACAGCCCGGTGACGTCTCCCATGCCTTGATCCAGCAAGGAGAGAGGGAGAGGTTGAGGAAGACTCCATCCAACAGCAGCACAACGGCGTGGTGGTGATGGAGGAGCGTGGTAATCCAGCAGGGCTTCGCTAAGCACCGCGAGAGACAAGGAGAAAGAGAGGTAGGGCTGCGCCAGGGAGAGGTGGAAACTCTTGTGTTGGCAGCCCCAAAGACCTCAACTATATATAGGGGAGAGGGAGGGGCTGCGCCCCCTCTAGGGTTCCCACCCCAAGGGGTGCGGCAGCCCCAAAACCCATCTAGGGTGGCGGCCAAGGTGGGGAGAGGGGGAAACTTGCCCCCCAAGTAAGGTGGAGGCGCCCGCTCCCCAAACCCTAGGCGCCTTGGGCCCTGGTGGGGGGCCGCACCAGCCCACCTGGGGCTGGTCCCCTCCCACACTTGGCCCATGCTGACGTCTGGGGCCGGTGTCCCCACTTGGTGGACCCCCGGGACCCTCCCGGTGGTCCCGGTACGTTACCGATAGCACCCGAAACTTTTCTGGTGACCAAAACAGGACTTCCCATATATAAATCTTTACCTCCGGACCATTCCGGAACTCCTCATGACGTCCAGGATCTCATCCGGGACTCCGAACAACATTCGGTAACCATGTATATCTATTCCCTATAACTGTAGCGTGATCGAACCTTAAGTGTGTAGACCCTACGTGTTCGAGAACCATGCAGACATGACCGAGACGTTCTCCGGTCAATAACCAACAGCGGGATCTAGATACCCATGTTGGCTCCCACATGTTCCATGATGATCTCATCGGATGAACCACGATGTCAAGGACTCAATCAATCCCGTATACAATTCCCTTTGTCTAGCGGTATTGTACTTGCCCGAGATTCGATCGTCGGTATGCCGATACCTTGTTCAATCTCGTTGCCGACAAGTCTCTTTACTCGTTCCGTAACACATCATCTCGTGATCAACCCCTTGGTCACATTGTGCACATTATGATGATGTCCTGCCGAGTGGGCCCAGAGATACCTCTCCGTCACACGGAGTGTCAAATCCCAGTCTCGATTCATGACAACCCAACAGACACTTTCGGAGATACCCGTAGTGCACCTTTATAGCCACCCAGTTACGTTGTGATGTTTGGTACACCCAAAGCATTCCTACGGTATCCGGGAGTTGCAAAATCTCATGGTCTAAGGAAATGATACTTGACATTTAGAAAAGCTTTAGCATACGAACTACACGATCTTTGTGCTAGGCTTAGGATTGGGTCTTGTCCATCACATCATTCTCCTAATGATGTGATCCCGTTATCAATGACATCCAATGTCCATGGTCAAGAAACCGTAACCATCTATTGATCAACAATTATTTTCAAAGTGGGGTTAAAATATTCTTGGAATGGGTTAAAAATTTACGTTCGGTCTGAATATTATGTAGGTAGACCACCTGCCAAATTTCGTTGCATTCGGAAGTTGTATGGTACCCAACCATTAAACTACAGACGCACAATATCCGGATAACAATATGACGTTTTTGTAATAAAATTGGTTGTCGGGCTACCCGACTTCCCTCTCATCTTGGCCCAACAAATCTACATAGCCCACCTAAACCTACCCTAACCCCCCTCCACTCTAGAGCCTTCCATTGTGAACGAAGAGCTAAAAAAATCCCAAAAGCCTCAACCCTCGCCATCCCTGCCTATTTAAGCAACCCCTACCCTGCATAATTTGGAACCCTACCCCTCTTCCTCATTTTCCATGTGCAACCTCGCCACCGCCACCACTTGTCCACCTTCCCCATCCTCCAGCCGATGTGGCCCTGCGAACCCATCGTAGACCCGCTCGAACCCAACTGGTCCCGAGCCATCTCACGCGCCGCCGCCATTAGCGCCCGCCTCCGCCGTTCGCGCCAAAGCTCCCCTCACCCTACCGCCAGCTCGCCTTCGTGCGGGATCTCCCGTTGACTGGGGAGCTGCCAGAGACTGTTGTCGGAATAGGCTGACCTCGCCGCCTCTTCTCCTTTCTCCTCCATCTCTCTCTCTCTTTCCACTCTAACCCTCTCTCTCTCTGTTGTCGCCATGTACGCTACCCAAGCTTGGAGCACACGCCGCCACCTAACCTCGCCGCCGCCTCTGGCCAAATACGGTGGCCACAACACCGCCCAATCCGTCCGTCGACTCCACAACCGCGCCGAGCCCTCGCCCTGGCCTCTGCTTCGCCCGCCGGTACGCCCTCGTCCCAGGATCCGCCAAGCCTTCCAAACAAACAACATCCGGAACCGCTCCATCCTAGTTTTCCTGTGAGGTCGAATTTTTGCATGTCCTCAGATTTTTCACATCAGATTGCATTTTGTGATGATGGTAACATTGTGCATGTTTTCTAACATAAATGATCTTTCTATGAAAAGTGATCTACTCTCTGTGGGCTTAATGATGGTTGCATTTGCATCTTTGATTGGATTCATCTACATGTTGTAATCTCTATTCCAAAAGTGCATCATGTCGTAATCTGTAGAAAATTGTTAATACATTCAAACTTACGTTGATCCTTACCACCAATCCATAACTCATATGCATATGATTCCTTCAGGTGTTTTGCACTATGCAATGTTTATTTTAATGCCATTCCCATGGATGCCATGTCAAGTTTCTTTAGCATGTCAATTTCTTGCTCTTATGTGGCTATCATGATATAAATACATTCCTATTAGCAAAAAGTTTTGTTTTGTGAAAATCATAGTAATTAATAAATGCATCCTATGAATTTGAGCCTATGAAGAAAAAACAGCATTGCAATGTCAAATGCATGTACATATTTTTCATAAATACTGAAATTGGTTTACTTTTAGTGCATCTCAATTCAGCATCATAATGTTACTGTTTTGCAAATCCCTGATTTTCCCGACGTCTCCAAAACTTAGCAAAACATAGCATTTTCCATAAATCATATTAAATTAACCTTGATGCCTATGAACCTGACCTTATATGAAAAGTGTAGCATATTAAACCAACTGTAAATGCAGATCCTTTTCATACATTTTAGCAACATGAATATTGATGTTCCGTTGCTCCCAATTAGGCATCTTGCTGTTTCGGCAGATTACGATCAACACAAGTTGTATGTATCGAGTTTGCTTGATATATTGTTCATGTAAATATACATGCATCTAAAATTGTAATTGTTTCATTTTAGGCAATGTATTTGATTACAGCTATGGGAACACATTTGATTAACTGAAGAAATGATGGTTGGGATCCACTCTTGTAAGATGTCAAAGCTTTTTGAACCAAAAATGGCATTCAAATACTAAATATGGATGTCATCTTTAGTAAATGGGGAAAATCAAGAAAAGGTGGGACAAACAATGCCACTATTGATCATTTTTCCATATGGCCACCTTCTATGCTGTTATAGACTCATTCGCCACAAAGGTTGATCGTCATTTTAATGAGGTATCTTCAGAGCTGCTCCAGAACTTCTCTTGCATTGACCCTAGAGACTCATTTTCTAGGTTCAATGTGAAAAAGCTTGAGGCTCATATAGATTTATCAAGAGTATTTCTCTTATTATGAATGTGAACATATAGAAGATAACCTTGAGGTATTCATTATTCATACGAGAAGAATTGAAAACATGTCATGATATTGCAAGCTTGGCTAACAAGATAGTTGAACTTGAACGATACATCATGTTTCCTATGATTTATCACCCCATTGAGTTGGCATTGCTAGTACTCGTAGTGATGAAAACAATTTAAAGGGCCTTCTCAGCAACGAAAATCCTTAAGACTGAGTTGCGCAGCATGATGTCTGGTGGTTGGCTTAGCAATTCGGTAGTGTGTCACATTAAGTGAGGAAGGATATTGAATAGTCCTCATCGTGGTAAGAAAAAAATTCAGAAAGATGGTAGGGCATTACCATTGCCTGGGTCTTCTAAACATCATTGAAAGTTTCATTATCGGTGTGTTTCCGATTAACGAGTAAACTTTCTCGTTGTGTTGCATTAGTGGGATTTGATATGCCTCGTCGAGAATAGCTATGCTATGAACATGCTTGAGATTTATCATATTTGGTGAGAATTGCTAAAAAAAGGATGATTTATATGACTATTTATGAATCTCGGAGGGTTATAAGCAAAATTTGACACTGGTGTTTGACATTTTTAGTAGCTAGATACATTTTTTTAGTTGTTTGGATTTACATCTTTGACGTTAGCTATAGTTGGTTTTTTTAGCAAAAGCTAGATTTGCTAAAAAATTATAAGAAAAATATCCCAAATCAAGGGTAATTATTTTGGTATTGATTAACAGCTATACATGGGCCAAAAATGCACAGTGGTGGTCTACACCCATCTTGTCCATCTATATGACAATGAACCCTAAAAAAATCCTTTCTTTTGAAAAAAAATCAATTTACAATGTAGAAGTAATTTGACAACTAAAACATGACCCATGTCAACAAAAAAATGTCGGGTTTCCGTGGTGCCTGTCATGATTTTAAGATCAGCGGCCCATGCATGTTGTCATGATCCAATATTAATTTATCGATGCGATCTTTGGAGATTTTCTCTTTTCTATAGTCACTCCTAATTATAGGGATTAATAATATATATCTTTAGAGTCGCCGTTGCTCTTTTTGTACTCTAACCTCATAGATTTTGTTTCACATCCTATCCTTACGTATTTTCCTCGCTTTCGTTGATCCTAACTAGTAAATCCTAGCCTTACACACAAGTGGGTAATATTTGTCAAGCGGAGTGACACCACAGAGACCATGGACATCAATCACAGTAATGACTTCGTCAAGAAGGTGAGGCAGGCGGCCGTGGCGTCGGCAATGGAAGGGTGAAGTACAAGGAGTGCAGCAGGAACCATGCGCTGGCTAGCGATGGGCACGTAGTGGACGACTGCGGGGAGTGAATGCCGTTTGGGGACCTCAACCATGCCGACGCGTCATCATGCAAGTGCATGACCTGCAGACGACACTGCAGCTTCCACCGCAAAGGTGATGATGGAGAGGTCGCCGCCGTGCGGTAGCGGCGGCGACCTCTCCATCATCTTCTTGCGGTGCAAGCTGTAGTGGCAATAGTAGGCCGCCCACTTGTATGACGATGCGTCGGCGGGGTTCAGATCCCCCAATGGCATCCACTCCTTGCAGTTGTCCACGACGCGCCCACAGGTAGCTAGCGCGTGGTTCCTGTCACACTCGTTGTACTTCACTCCTTCCACCGCCGGCGCCACGACTGTGTGCTTCACCTTCTTGACGAAGCCCTTAGGGTACTTGACGTCCATGGCCCCCCTGGTGTCACTCGGCTTGATAAAGATTAACCACTAGTGTCTAAGACTTGGATTTACTAGTTAGGATCAACGAAGGCGAGTAAAACTCGTAAGGATAGGATGTGAAATGGAGTCTGTGAGTTTAAAGTTTAAAAATAGCAACAATGGCTCTAAATATAGATATTATTAATTCATGTAATTAGTAGTGACTATAGAAAAGAGAAAATCTCCAAAGATCATAGTGATAAAATAATATTGAATCATGACAACATGCATGGACCGCTGATCATAAAATTAAGACGGGCACCATGGAAACCTGACCATTTTTTGTTTGACCTTGCTCATTTTTAGCTGTCAAATTACTGCTACATTGTCACTAGATTTTTTTTGTCAAAAAAATAGCTTTTTTCAGGTGTCATCGTCACATAGATGGACAGGACGTGTGTAGACCACCATTGTACATTTTTTGCCCATGTATAGCTGTTAAACAATACAAAAATAATTACCCTGGACTTGAGATGTTATCCTATATACCTAAGAGATCCACCCCACTAACCTATTTATCTTGACATGCAACATATCCACCTCAACATGTATGCCCCACACGTGCCACCTTCTGCCACGTCAGCGACTCTTTACATGGAGCGTTCAGTTAAAAATGTGCAGAATCAACTATCCACCTGCCTTCTCTCTGTTTAAACTTTTTAGCCATAAGAACATCTCTAGTAGGCCACTTCTAATGCCGACCCGCAAAATGTGTTCACAGTTCACGAAAAAACAGCTTTGCGGGCTGGCACGAAGGATATCATTTTTTAGGGGTCCGCTTTGCGGGCTCGTCCGCCGCCCGCGCCGGCCCATAAATCAGTAATTTGCATTTCAATTTCGGGCATGAAAAAACATTTCTTTGCTTCTTTCTTTTCTTCAAGGGCATTGGATACATAACAATTTACCAAATCTTTGCTGGAATAGCAAGACAAAAGAAAATAAGAACCACAATTAGGAGCTCCCACTACTTCGACCAACATCATTTCCGTCCCTTGATTGTTGAGCTAAGGATTCTTGAAATTGCATTCTTCATTCTTCTTCTTTGATTCTAAAGAAGTACACGTTGCTTCCCCTCTAGTTTCTTGTCTAATTGCACATGCAGCCGCATCATTAGCCTCAATTATACAAATGAGTGCACGAACATCAATTAAGTTTCTTCCTATCAATAAATCAATATATTCTTCTTCCCTACACGAAAATGAGCATCCACCTTCGTACACACATAATCATCTCAATAAGCTACCAAAATTGAAAAGAATAGTTTGACAAAGTCGAATGAAAGTTATAAAATGCCTCGTCGTTTTCGCATTTGAAGAATACCCATCCGGGGTGTTTCAGCGTGCTAGACGTTAGCCGCAGCACTGTCTGTGTGCAGTGGTCGCACTGTATGAGCGGCATCGGCGAACCAGCAAGCCGCTGGACTAGCGCCGAGCCGGGGCGACGGCCGGCCGTGTCCTTGCCGGTAAACCGGCGACAACGGCTAGAGGACGAACTAGTACCTGCATGCGGCGTTGGGGCTTTACCGGGGCTGTGCGGGGTGCTTCCCGACCAATCCATGGCTTGGCGCAGCCACCGGTGGCCGGAAACGCCAAATCCGGCGGCCGCGACAAACAACCGCCGATCTGCAACTTTTCGGGCGGCCGAGGCAGGAGCAAGTGGAGGACAATCTCGGGCGTGTGGCGGCCCGCCGGCGTGATCCCGCTGGCTTGTATGGCCGGAATCATAGGCAGCGGCCCGGCGGAGGTGGGTGGGGAAAAGCGCGGGCTGAAATGCCCCCCACCAACAGCTCCCGCTAGATACAGGGCACCGATGCGGAGGGGGAGAAACTGTATTTTCACCGGTTGGGGTGGGAATTTTGCCGGGTCCCGCAAAAACATTTACGGGTCCGATGCGTTTACGGCGTCTCACCAGGCAGTTATTTTCATACGGATTCGTATTTTGACGATTATTTTATCGATAGGGCATTATACGGGTTTGCTAGAGATGCTCTAAATCACGGATTCCTCTCTCCCTCCCTCGGAAATAAACACAAACCAATCGACCTCTCTCCACCAGAAAAATTGACGCCAGTTTTCTCCTTGGCTACAGGTGCAGCACGTGGGAGCCGATCTGTGCATAAAGGGTCCTCCCATGGTACGTGAGTTTGAGCTGCTCGCCTCCGCGGTTCTCTGAAATTCTCTAGGGTATTGATCCCCCTCGGCCCTTGCAGGTTGGTGCCATATGTGCCCTGGTCCTTCCCTCCCGTGTGTGTCTCTGTTCCGACTAAGAGAGCTTCGGCGCCGCTGGGGAGGTCAGTGCCGGCCGGTTCCAGTAGAATCGGACCGGCTATAGGTGAGTTTCCAATCTGAAGATCGCTTTCTTTTCATCATGTAAAGAAGGAATTGGACGACGCCGGACAGGGCCTCACCCATGGGCCATGGCATGGAGGGGTTATTATATATATTTTTTGCCTTGAAGGAACGCCCAGTGTACCCGAGTCCAATCAGGTCACCATGCCATCCAATTTTCAACATCTTTCCTTCTCTTGCTAGAGGGAACACATTGATGTGACGCGTCAAGGCCTCAGCAATGGCGTGAAGGTTTTTGTTTTGGCTTGGAAGGAACACCCATTGTACAAGAGTCCTTTCATCTGAATTTAGAACTCTGATAATTCTAACAGTATACAAGTTTGTAAATTGCTCCATTGAACAGATTAGCATACAAAGTGCTCTTTCCATCAGGTTATTCTCAGCCATGGTGTGGATATTTTCATTTTGGCCTAGAAGGAACGCCCAGTGTACATGTGTCCTTTCCTCTGAATTTAAAACTATGATGTTTCTATTAGTATACAAGTTTGTACATTGCTCCATTGAGCAGGTTAGTATACAAAGTGCTCTTCCCATCAGCTTATTATGTAAGCACTGCAATTTTCAATCCATCATTTGGTATGTTAGAATTTTAGCTGCTATTTTATTTGTGAAGCACATATAAGTGGATTCATGTTGACCGGCCGATTCATATAATGATTTGCTAATGTGGCCAAATAAGTTATTTCCTGCAGTACATTATGCCCATACGTGCTTCTTTACATATTATTGTTAATTAATTGCCCTAAGGGATCTTGATTTTGCATTTGTAAACATTTTTTCTTGCCTGCTGCATCCTCCCCATTTGGGGAAGGTATAATAAATTATTATGGCGCCAATCTTTTTTCTAATTGTGCAAATTTAGTGTTCAGTACAATTGTTTCGATGCATTAGGATACGTCAATTTTCACAGTCGAACAAATACTCTTTAATGTTTCCTTTAGTTTCGTTACAACATCTCCATAAGATATATATGATTTTGGTTAGTCCATTCCACATTTTCTACCATATGTATTGGCAATTTAAATACGGTCATTTTGTTGATGCAATTCCAAATTAATTATGGTGGTTATTTGTATCGATTCTAAGTGTAATTGAGCATAGCTCCTTTTGGTAGGTAACTTCTGTAGCTAACATGTAACATTCACATTGGTGAGGATGGTTTCTTGGTATATGGAGTGTTAAGGATAAGACACCGGATATCACCGAAACATATTGCAACAATTTCACGCAGCAACACGGCGGGGTATTATCTAGTTCTTATAAATGTTACCAACTATAGCTTTTGCTAAAAAAAGCCAACTATATAGATAACCTCAAAGACGTAAATCCAAACAACTAAAAAATATGTATCTAGATATTAAAAATATCAAACCCCGGTGTCAGATTTTGCTTATAACCCTTCTTACTTTTAACCCACATGGTGGGCCCATAACCCACAATTCCCAGGATCGAAACCTGACCCTCTTGTACATCCCTAATTCAAAGTTAGTTCCTCGCTCGTGGCCTCGTTTGTAATTGACGAGCCGCCTTTCAAGAGATCATCAATTCTGGTATCAGGCACAACACTTATTCCCGAATCCCTTTCACACTTTGTTTCAGGTGAGAAACGATTGCCTGCCCGCTTGAAACTTCTCATGGTACCTTCTTACTTTGTTCTCGATATTTTTTTAAGTTTCAGTTTGAGAGTTACTTTCCGCCACCTTCCCCTACGTTAACAACCAGATAGTCAAGCTTGTAGGGGTCCGTTCTCCTGAAATAACCCAGCCTTATTCTACCGTATGTACGGTGGAGTTCCCAAAAAGGATGTCGACTTCATCGTGATGACCTGAAGAAGAGAAATGAAAACATCGAAGTAGTGGATCTACCTCTTCGAGGAGAGCAACCAAGGCCGAGGAGAATCGTTAGAATTTCATAACCTAGTCTTTTCCCCCTTACTCCACCCCTTAAATCTCGGGACGAGATTTCTTGTAGTGGAGGAGATTTGTAACACCCCCAGTGTCAATGTTACAGTAACCTCACCCTAATTAATGTGCCATATCATCTTGTTTTATTAATCCAATTGCCACTTATCCAAAATCAAGTCAAATTCAAACTTCAATTACAAATCAAAATTATTATTTCTTCAAACGATAAAACAAAATGTTTGCATTATTCTATAAAGTTCCCGGATCATTTTTCATATTGAAACCACATCATTTGACTCGCCAAATAATCCCTAGTAAATTATAAAGTGGGCCATCAACACTTAATCATTCATAAGAAATTTGAAACAATGTTTGTAAATGTCCAAATATTCCAACAACTTGTGTGTGTGGCACTGTTGTGTTGTGTAGTCAATTTGCGCAAAGATCCACTCCTAACAATAATCATTTGGATATCAAAATAAATAGAAAACAACAAGCAAAAACTAAAACAGAAAAGGTATAAAAAAGAGAAACAATGTACACTGTAGCCCACAACTACAGTACACAGCCCAGCCCATGGGGAGGTCATTTTCCTCCCCTGTTCATCTAAAGCACCGTGGACACTCGTACGTCGTCCGTGGCATGGATGCCACACACGGCGGCCATCTGATGCCTCCCTCGATGGATAAGTAGGACCCCCCTCCACCCCCTCCTAACCCAAGTGCCAACCACCCCTCCCTCACTCCCCTTCGCTCTCTCCCGAGCGCATCTGGCGCCACGCCGCTGTCGACCGCGAGGCTAGGAACCTCCCCGTGCCGCCTGGGGATGGCCGGGGGGATCGCCGCCTTCTTCTTCATCTTCTCCGATGCCCAGGGACAAGCCGGACTGCTCTGTAGCTCGCCATCGTTGCCGTCTTCCCCTGCTTGCGCGCTCCTTTGCCCCGCCTCGTCCTCGATGCTCCGGTCCAGCCTCGGCCTCCCCGACGTCGCCATCGGCCTCGTTGTGAGCTCCTCCTCTATTTCCCCCTGCTTCCTGCCTCGATCCGTCGTCGTAGCCGCCCGTACTCGCGGAGGCCTCCGCTTCTGCAGTCCGCGCTCACCATGTACGCGCGCGCCCCTGGCCGTGCTCGCGCGCCTCTGCCTTGTCGGCGCCGTCCGCGTGCGCCCCACCGCTGCTGGCCACTCCGGCAGCGCCTAGTGCACGCGCGCGCCCAGCCGTGCCACCCCTGCCCGCACCGCGTTGCTGTCATTGCTCCTGACCGCTATCATTGCTACTTTACTACTCTTGCGCCGCTGCTGCTTTCTAGGACTGCTGCCCACTTCGCCGAGCCCCGCGATTGCCTCTGCTGCGGCCCGCGTTGCTTGCCGCCCAGCTATAGCCGCCGGCGCCAGCCTGCTGCTGCCGCTCGCACCGACTTCTTCCGCTGCGGGCCGCTACTGCAGCTCGCCCGGTCCGCGCGTGCGCTCGCCCACGCCCGTGACGGCTCGCCGGCCACTCCTCCCGCTGCCGCTCTGACCTGGCTTCGCCCCGCGCTCCTACCTCTGCCGCTGCCGCACGCCGCCGTCCGCGTCGCCGGAGCCCTTCGCCACAACCCCGCAGCTGCCCCCGCCTGCTGCGCAGCCGCCCACCGCCCCGCGCGTACCCGCGCCCGCCTCTTCTCGTGGCCGTCGGTGCCTCTTCGCCCGCGTGCCCATGGCGTGCAGCAGCCTGGAGGCCGGATGTGCCTCTGGCCAGTGGGGCCGACCCTTCAAAAAAAGGAAAAGATAAAGAAAAATAATAAATAAAAGTATTATTAGTGAACTAGTTAATTAGTGAATCTAATTAATCTAATCAAACTGACGGGTGGCCCCCCTCCATCTATATTATCTTAACTAACTAATAAAGACTCCTGTTAATAAAACACCCTATGACACATGGGCCCCACTACCCAGTTTTGACTAGTCAACAGCCATTGACTATTGACTGAGGAGTCAGCACCCCCGACCCCACATGTAATAGACCCTGGCTAGAATAGTACTAGGTGACAAAAGTGTTCTATTTTTATTTATTAATTTCGAATTTAATTTAGTTTCAGAAATTGTTTAAAACTTTGAAAATTAATATAAACTAAACCGTAGCTCGGATGAAAAGACTTTATACATAAAAGTTGCTCAAAACGATGAGACGAATCCAAATATGCGGTTTGTTCGTCCATCACGTGTCCCTAGCATAGCGAACCTGCAACCTTTCCCCTCCGGTCCATTTGTCCGAAAACACGAAACACGAGGAATACTTTCCCGGATGTTTTCGCCCTTCGCCGGTAGCACCTAGTACTGCGTTAGGTCACCCCTAGCACCGTGTATTGCCATCTTATGTTTTGTGATGCTTTGATTGCTCTGTTATTTATTGTGTTCCCCCTCCGTTACTTCTTTTCGGTAGACCCTGAGACCGTTGCTGACACCCCGTGATCGGCTACATCGACGACGACCCCTCCTTGCCAGAGCAACAGGCAAGCCCCCCCCCCCCCCCGCTTGATCAGCCAATATCGCCTATTCCTTCTCTCTACTGCTTGCATTAGAGTATTGTAGCATGTTACTGCTTTCGGTTAATCCTATTCTGCTGCATAGCCTGTCATTGTTGCTACAACTGTTGATACCCTTACCTGCAATCCTACATGCTTAGTATAAGTTGCTAGTACTTCATCCGTGGTCCTACATTCTTGTATGTGTGACATGCTATACTATCGAGCCATGATCACTCGGGAGGCGATTACGGGTATATATAATACATATTTACATACTATACAGATGGTGACTAAAGTCGGGTCGACTCGTAGAGTACCCACAAGTGATTTGGATAAGGGGGCTGAAAGGACGGGTGGTTCCATCTAGGTAGTGGTGGACCTGGGTTCCCACGTCTCCCGAGTGCTACTTTGGAGGCAGAGAGACAAGGCAGGTTGTGACCACCTAGGAGACAGGTGGGCCTGGCCCTGGTCGGCGTCCGCAGTTACTTCAAAATAACGCGCTTAACAAGATCTTTGTATTTGATCTGAGTCTGGCCACTAGCTTATACGCACTAACCAACTACGCGGGAACAGTTATGGGCACTCGACGTCATGGTATCAGCCGAAGCCTTCTTGACATCAGCAACTGAGCGACGCGCGCCGGGTTGGACCGCGTAATGCAACTTCCTTTGTAATGGAGGTTGCTAGGTCTGCTCACCGGCTGCCTTCGCAATGTGCAGGTGTGCAATGGGCGATGGGCCCAGACCCCTGCGCCCATAGGATTTAGACCGGCGTGCTGACCTCTCTGTTGTGCCTAGGTAGGGCTGCGATGTGTTGATCTTCTGAGGTCGGGCATGACCCAGGAAAGTGTATCCGTCCAGAGGGATTGAGCGTGTTGGGAAATTTGGAGCAGCCCTGTAGGAAAGTTTATCTATTTGAATAGTCGTGTCCCTCGGTAAAAGGACGAGCCGGAGTTGTACCTCGACCTTATGACAACTAGAACCGGATACTTAATAAAACACACCTAGACAAGTTCTAGAGACAACCTGGTGGTCACTTTCTCACAGGGCGACGAGGGAAGGATCACCGGGTAGGATTATGCTATGCGATGATACTTGGTGAACTTACCATCTACTCTCTTCTACATGCTGCAAGATGGAGGCAGCCAGAAGCGTAGTCTTCGATAGGACTAGCTATCCCCCTCTTATTATGGCATTCTGTTGTTTAGTCCATCGATATTGCCTCTTTACACAGATACCCATGCATATGTAGTGCAGATCCTTGCTTGCGAGTACTTTGGATGAGTACTCACGGTTGCTTTCCTCCTTCTTTTCCCCCATTTTCCTCTTCTTCTCGGACGTCGCAACCAGTTGTTGGAGCCCAGGAGCTAGACACCACCGTTGACAACGACCCCTACTACATCGAGGGTGCCTACTACTACGTGCAGGCCGACGACGACCAGGAGTAGTTTAGGAGGACCCCAGGCAGGAGGCATGCTCCTCTTTCAATCTGTAACCCAGTTTGTGCTAGCCATCTTATGACAACTTGTTTAACTTATGTCTGTACTCCGATATTGTTGCTTCCGCTGACTCGTTTATGTTCGAGCACTTGTATTCGAACCCTCGAGGCCCCTGGCTGGTAATATGATGCTTGTATGACTTATTTTACTTTTAGAGTTGTGTTGTGATATCTTCCCGTGAGTCCCTGATCTTGATCGTACACGTTTGCGTGTATGATTAGTGTACTATTGAATTAGGGGCATCACACCTAGCGTGCTTGCCAGGCTTGGCGTTTTCTCACCTGGCCGGCCTCCCTATGCTCTCAGGTATTGAAGGCAAGGTATTATCCTAATGGGTCCCTAGAGGAAACTGTATTTTCAGGAAACGCTTCTCCCACGTGGCATGCTATTCAGCATAGCCTTGAGCTGCTCAAGCAAGGACTAATCTGGCAAGTGGGCAATGGTGAGAGCATCTGCATTTGGCCAGACCCGTGGTTACCACGACCGATGGCCTACATGCCCATCACGCCACATGGCACATGCCGGATACGGCCAGTGTTCGAGCTCCGGGACGTAAACGGCCAGTGGCAGGTGGATCTTATACAGCAATACTTCACCGTCCCGGACGTTGAGTGCATATTGACGATCAGGGCCAGCCCACGGGGTCTGGAGGATGTCCTAGCTTGGGTGCCAGACAACCGCGACATCTTCAGTGTACGTAGTGCGTACAAAACCGCCCTAGAGGGGCAAACAAGCATTTTCATGTGCGCCACAAGCAGGGCCCAGATGACACGCGTGAAGTCTGGAAGGCATTGTGGGGGTGCCCTGCTCCCCCAAAGGTACGAGTATTTGCATGGCGTGTGGCCACAAATTCTTTTGCTACTCTTGAAAATAAGCATAAGCGAAAGCTCGAGATTTCTGACATGTGTGCTTTATGTGGTATCGAACGAGAGGACACATTCCATGCCTTATGCAGATGCCCTCTTCCTCGGCTATTATGGCAGGAGATGACCAAGTTTTGGACCATGCCCGAGATGGAAACCGTCGTCAATACTTTAACCAAGTGGATTATCCACCTTCTTGACCGATGTACCCATGATGAGCGCCTCCCTGTGTTGATGACACTATGACGAAGTTGGTACGTGCAGAATGAGGTGTTACATGCAAAGTCGGCACCTCCAGTTGAGGCATCTAGCAGATTCTTATATGGCCGCATCAGTACATTGCTTTATATTCGACAACACCCCACGGTGGACGTCGCCAAAGGGAAAACGGTTATATCCTATGGAGGGAAGGAAGCAGTCAACATGGATTGGCGGCCTCGCGAGGGCGCCCTCCGGAGCGATGGAGCAAACCTTCGGCGGGATGGGTCAAGCTGAACATCGCCGGGTGATGGGGTGGTGAGGATGGCACAGCAGGTGTCAGATTGGTGCTCCTGGATCACACTGGATCCATTATCTTCACGTCCTGCAGGTTTATCCAAAGGTGTGCGAATTCCCTAGAGGCTGAAGCTCTAGCTCTCATGGAAGGGGTTGACCTCGCTCTTGCACGGAGTTCAGAGAATCTTGTTGTGGAGTCGGACTATGCTATGCTAGTTCACATGTTCAAGGAACCTGAGGTGAACAGATCGCAGATAGCAGCAATGCTTGCGAGTACTAAGGAGCAGCTGGCCTCACGCCAGCATGAAATAAAAATCGTCACATGTGACCAAAATAAAGTCAGCCATTCTCTTGCACCGATGGGTAGAACATTGCCCAAAATGCTGTGTGGTTACGTTCCGCCGCTGACGATGTTGACGTGTTGTGTCAATAGGATTGTAATGACCCTGGTTGATTAATATATTCGCTTCTTAGCAAAAAAAGGAGGCCACCACCGTTCAAGGGGCTTATTTCTCTTCGGCGCATGTTGTTCTACATGATCCTTGGCATCAACGAGCTGTTTATCCTTTGTGTCCAGAGGCTGCTAGACGACCTCATCTCCGTCCACCTTTAGGTTGTCGGCTATCGTCTTCATCACCGACGTTTGGTTGCAGCTCTTGATCGATGGTGATTCCCAGCGGGGTGGCTTCGAGGTGGATTAGTATTGATAGGCTCTCCCAGCGTTCGCTAGATGCATGACCATCCATGTTGGTGGTGGAGGACTCTAGTGGGCAACATCTTGTGCCACCATATCTTATCTCAATGCAATTATTTATACCCATGCATATACTATGATCTCTCGACTGGTTCACATCGCTCACTCTTGTCGCTAACAGAGAAAAGAGGCCCACTCACTTGAGAATGGGGCACTAAGAGTCTAAGACACAGTTGGGCCACATGTTGATTGAGCGAGAACCCAGTGCCGCTGATGATGTGCACGCATGGGGCACGAGTTGCAAGATCGAGGCGCACATGCTTCACTCTAAAACCTGCTTGGGTGGTGGCAGCTCGCTAGGACGCCATGGACCAGCGAACAACAAGACAGTTGATGACGATGGGGGCCTCGAGCAAGCAAGTGGTTGGGTGCAACTGTGACAGCCCGAGACCGATGCTCCAGATGCCTCCCGCTATTTTCGTTGTAACCGCATTAATTATTTGGTTGTGGCATTCATCACCGCAACATTCACATTGCATCGGCACTCCGTTGCCATCAATTTGTCAAAACTTGCATCTATCCGTAGTTGCCAGTTCTCTGCATTATCTTCGTTTACCGTTCCAAGTCCAACCACACACTTGCACGCACCAGCGACATCGTTAAATAATAATTTTTGAAATGGGATTAAAACATTCTCGGAATGGGTTGAAAGTTGACGTGTGGTCTTAATATTATATAGGTAGACCGCCTATCAATTTTTGTCCCATTTGGAGGATGTTTGGTACCCCAGCCGTCAAACTATAGCGACACTATAGTTGGAGAAATATCGGACGTTTTCATAATAAAACTTGTTGGCGGGCTGCCCGACTACCCTCTCATCTCAACCCAACAACTCCACATAGCCCATCTAAGCTTACCCTAACACCCTCCCCTTCAGAGCCGTCTGATTGAGACTGCAGGGCTCCAAAACACCCCAAAAACCCTCAACCCTAGCCATCCCTGCTTGTTTAAGAACCTGCATGCTACCCTGCCTAATTCTCATCGGTCAAATGTCTCCTCCAAGTTCACTTTTGAATTCTTTCATCTTGGTTCAACATTTCTATTGTTCATTTTTCTAGAGTGTCTCAACAATTTTGGTCGTGTTCCTTGTCGTCATTCTCAGCATTTGAAGACCAAATAAGAGTTCTCCAAGAAATTATATTCGTTCTCTTGAAGATTCGTGGTGCTAGCTTCATGCCATCCTCTCAATTGTTTCGAGTCGTCATAAATTCCTTTCATGACCATCCCAAATTTTGCCATGAGTTGTTTCCATTATCGATTCTCCGAAGTCCAAGCCCATCATTTCAGAAGAGTTATTCATTCTCAGATTTCAGCTTTCATTCTCCAAATATTCTAAATTGATGTCTCTTCATTCATCTTCAAATTCTTACTGGTGCATCATGTTGGGGAACGTTGCAGAAAATAAAAAAAATTCTACGCTTTCACCAAGATCAATAAATGAGTTCATCTAGCAACGAGAGAGAGGAGTGCATCTACATACCCTTGTAGATCGCGAGCGGAAGCGTTCAAGAGAACGGGGTTGAGGGAGTCGTACTCTGTGATCCAAATCACCGGAGATCCTAGCGCCGAACGGACGGAACCTCCGCGTTCAACACACGTACGGTTGAGGAAGACGTCTCCTCCTTCTTGATCCAGCAAGGGGGAAGGAGAGGTTGATGAAGATCCAGCAGGACGACGGCGTGGTGGCGCATGCAGCAGCGATCTCGACAGGGCTTCGCCAAGCTTCTACGAGAGGGAGAGGTGTAGCAAGGGGAGAGGGAGGCGCCAAGAGCATGGGGTGCGGATTCCCTCCCTCCCCCCTCTTTATATAGGCCCCCTAGGGGGGGCGCCGGCCCTAGGAGATGGGATCTCCAAGGGGGGCGGCGGCCAGGGGGAAACTTGCCCCGCAAGCCAGGTGGAGGCGCCCCCACCCCTAGGGTTTCCCAACCCTAGGCGCAGGGGGGCCCAAGGGGGGGCGCACCAGCCCACCAGGGGCTGGTTCCCCTCCCACTTCAGCTCATGGGGCCCTCTAGGATAGGTGGCGCTACCCGGTGGACCCCCGGGACCCTTTCGGTGGTCCCGGTACAATACCAGTGACCCCCGAAACTTTCCCGATGGCCGAAACCTGACTTCCTATATATAATTCTTTACCTCTGGACCATTCCGGAACTCCTCCTGACGTTCGGGATCTCATCTGGGACTCCGAACAACTTTCGGTTTACTGCATACTCATATCTCTACAACCCTAGCATCACCGAACCTTAAGTGTGTAGACCCTAAGGGTTCGGGAGACATACAGACATGACCGAGATGCCTCTCCGGTCAATAACCAACAGCGGGATCTGGATACCCATGTTGGCTCCCACATGCTCCTCGATGATCTCATTGGATGAACCACGATGTCGAGGATTCAATCAATCCCGTATACAATTCCCTTTGTCAATCGGTACGTTACATGCCCGAGATTCGATCGTCGGTATCCCAATACCTCGTTTAATCTCGTTACCGGCAAGTCACTTTACTCGTACCGTAGTGCATGATCCCGTGACCAGACACTTGATCACATTGAGCTCATTATGATGATGCATTACCGAGTGGGCCCAGAGATACCTCTCCGTCATATGGAGTGACAAATCCCAGTCTCGATTCGTGCCAACCCAACAGACACTTTCGGAGATACCCGTAGTGCACCTTTATAGTCACCTAGTTACGTTGTGACGTTTGGCACACCCAAATCACTCCTACGGTATCCGGGAGTTGCACAATCTCATGGTCTAAGGAAATGATACTTGACATTTGGAAAAGCTCTAGCTAAATAAACTACACGATCTTTGAGCTATGCTTAGGATTGGGTCTTGTCCATCACATCATTCTCCTAATGATGTGATCCCGTTATCAATGACATCCAATGCCCATAGTCAGGAAACCATGACTATCTGTTGATCAACGAGCTAGTCAACTAGAGGCTCACTAGGGACATGTTGTGGTCTATGTATTCACACGTGTATTATGATTTCCGGATAACACAATTATAGCATGAATAACAGACAATTATCATGAACAAAGAAATATAATAATAACCATTTTATTATTTCCTCTAGGAAATATTTCCAACAGTCTCCCACTTGCACTAGAGTTCAATAATCTAGTTACATTGTGATGAATCGAACACCCATGGAATTCTGGTGTTGATTATGTTTTGCTCTAGGGAGAGGTTTAGTCAACAGATCTGCTACATTCAGGTCCGTATGTACTTTACAAATATCTATGTCTCCATCTTGAACATTTTCACGAATGGAGTTGAAGCGACGCTTGATGTGCCTGGTCTTCTTGTGAAACCTGGGCTCCTTGGCAAGTGCAATAGCTCTAGTGTTGTCACAGAAGAGTTTGATCGGGCCCGACGCATTGGGTATGACTCCTAGGTCGGTGATGAACTCCTTCACCTAGATTGCTTCACGCGCTGCCTCCGAGGCTGCCATGTACTCTGCTTCACATGTAGATCCTGCCACGACGCTTTGCTTGCAACTGCACCAGCTTACTGCCCCACCATTCAAAATATACACATATCCGGTTTGTGACTTAGAGTCATCCAGATCTGTGTCGAAGCTAGCATCGACGTAAGCCTTTGTGACGAGCTCTTCGTCACCTCCAAAAACGAGAAACATATCCTTAGTCCTCTTCAGGTACTTCAGGATATTCTTGACCGTTGTCCAGTGTTCCTTGCCGGGATTACTTTAGTACTTTCCTACCAAACTTACGGCAAGGCTTACATTAGGTCTGGTACATAGCATGGCATACATAATAGACCCTATGGCTGGGGCATAGGGGATGACACTCATCTCTTCTATATCTTCTGCCGTGGTCGGGCATTGAGCTGAGCTCAATTTCACACCTTGCAACACAGGCAAGAACCCATTCTTAGATTGATCCATATTGAACTTCTTCAATATCTTATCAAGGTATGTGCTTTGTGAAAGAACTATGAGGCGTCTCGATCTATCCCTATAGATTTTGATGCCTAGTATGTAAGCAGCTTCTCCAAGGTCCTTCATTGAAAAAACACTTATTCAAGTAGGCCTTAATGCTGTCCAAAAGTTCTATATCATTTCCCATCAAAAGTATGTCATCTACATATAATATGAGAAATGCTACAGAGCTCCCACTCACTTTCTTCTAAACGCAGGCTTCTCCATAAGTCTGCATAAACCCAAACGCTTTGATCATCTCATCAAAACGAATGTTCCAACTCCGAGATGCTTGCACCAGCCCATAAATGGATCGCTGGAGTTTGCACACCTTGTTAGCATTCTCAGGGTCGACAAAACCTTCCGGCTGCATCATATACAGTTCTTCCTTAAGATGGCCGTTAAGGAATGCCGTTTTGACGTCCATTTGCCATATCTCATAATCATAGTATGCGGCAATTGCTAACATGATTCGGACGGACTTTAGCTTCGCTATGGGAGAGAATGTCTCATCGTAGTAAACCTCTTGAACTTGTCGATAACCCTTAGCGACAAGTCGAGCTTTATAGATGGTAACATTACCATCCGCGTCCGTCTTCTTCTTAAAGATCCATTTGTTTTCTATCGCTCGCCGATCATCGGGCAAGTCTATCAAAGTCCATACTTCGTTTTCATACATGGATCCTATCTCGGATTGCATGGCTTCAAGCCATTTGTTGGAATCTGGGCCCGCCATCGCTTCTTCATAGTTCGAAGGTTCACCGTTGTCTAACAACATGATTTCCAGGACAGGGTTGCCATACCACTCTGGTGTGGAACGTGTCCTCGTGGACCTACGAAGTTCAGTAGTAACTTGATCCGAAGTACCTTGATCATCATCATTAACTTCCTCTTCAGTTGGTGCTGGCACCACAGGAACATCTTCCTGAGCTGCGCTACTCACCGGTTCAAGAGGTAGTACTTCATCAAGTTCCACTTTCCTCCCACTTACTTCTCTCGAGAGAAACTCTTTCTCCAAAAAGGCCCCGTTCTTGGCAATAAAGATCTTGCCTTCGGATCTGAGGTAGAAGGTATACCCAATGGTTTCCTTAGGGTATCCTATGAAGACGCATTTTTCCGACTTGGGTTTGAGCTTTTCAGGTTGAAGTTTCTTGACATAAGCATCGCATCCCCAAACTTTTAGAAACGACAGCTTAGGTTTCTTCCCAAACCATAATTCATACGGTGTCGTCTCAACGGATTTAGACGGTGCCCTATTTAAAGTGAATGTAGCTGTCTCTAGAGCATATCCCCAAAAAGATAGCGCTAAATCGGTAAGAGACATCATAGATCGCACCATATCCAATAAAATGCGATTACGACGTTCGGACACACCGTTACGCTGAGGTGTTCCAGGTGGCGTGAGTTGTGAAACGATTCCACATTTCCTTAAGTGCGTACCAAATTCGTGACTTAAATATTCTCCTCCACGATCTGATCGTAGAACTTTATCTTTCGGTCACGTTGATTCTCTACCTCATTCTGAAATTCCTTGAACTTTTCAAAGGTCTCAGACTTGTGTTTCATCAAGTAGACATACCCATATCTACTCAAGTCGTCAGTGAGAGTGAGAACATAACGATATCCTCCGCGAGCCTCAACGCTCATTGGACCGCACACATCAGTATGTATGATTTCCAATAAGTTGGTTGCTCGCTCCATTGTTCCGGAGAACGGAGTCTTGGTCATTTTGCCCATGAGGCATGGTTCGCATGTGTCAAATGATTCATAATCGAGAGACTCTAAAAGTCCATCAGCATGGAGCTTCTTCATGCGCTTGACACCAATGTGACCAAGGCGGCAGTGCCACAAGTATGTGGGACTATCGTTATCAACTTTACATCTTTTGGTATTCACACTATGAATATGTGTAACATCACGTTCGAGATTCATTAAGAATAAACCATTGACCATCGGGGCATGACCATAAAACATATCTCTCATATAAATAGAACAACCATTATTCTCGGATTTAAATGAGTAGCCATCTCGTATTAAACGAGATCCAGATACAATGTTCATGCTCAAAGCTGGTACTAAATAACAATTATTGAGGTTTAAAACTAATCCCGTAGGTAAATGTAGAGGTAGCGTGCCGACGGCGATCACATCGACCTTGGAACCATTCCCGACGCGCATCGTCACCTCGTCCTTCGCCAGTCTCCGCTTATTCCGCAGCTCCTGCTTTGAGTTACAAATATGAGCAACGACACCGGTATCAAATACCCAGGAGCTACTACGAGTACTGGTAAGGTACACATCAATTACATGTATATCACATATACCTTTAGTGTTGCCGGCCTTCTTGTCCGCTAAGTATTTGGGGCAGTTCCGCTTCTAGTGTCCGCTTCCCTTGCAATAAAAGCACTCAGTTTCAGGCTTGGGTCCATTCTTTGACTTCTTCCTGGCAACTGGCTTACCGGGCGTGGCAACTCCCTTGCCGTCCTTCTTGAAGTTCTTCTTACCCTTGCCTTTCTTGAACTTAGTGGTTTTATTCACCATCAACACTTGATGTTCCTTCTTGATCTCTACCTCTGTTGATTTAAACATTGAATATACCTCAGGAATGGTCTTTTCCATCCCCTGCATATTGAAGTTCATCACAAAGCTCTTGTAGCTTGGTGGAAGCGACTGAAGGATTCTTTCAATAACCGCGTCATCCAGGAGGTTAACTCCCAGCTGAGTTAAGCGGTTGTGCAACCCAGACATTTTGTGTATGTGCTCACTGACAGAACTATTTTCCTCCATCTTACAACTAAAGAACTTGTCGGAGACTTCATATCTCTCGACCCGGGCATGACCTTGGAAAACCATTTTTAGCTCTTCGAACATCTCATATGCTCCGTGTTGCTCAAAACGCTTTTGGAGCCCCGGTTCTAAGCTGTAAAGCATGCCGCACTGAACGAGGGAGTAATCATCAGCACGAGACTGCCAAGCGTTCATAACGTCTTGGTTCTCTGGGATGTGAGCTTCACCTAGCGGTGCTTCTAAGACATAATCTTTCTTTGCAGCTATGAGGATGATCCTCAGGTTCCGGACCCAGTCCGTATAGTTGCTGCCATCATCTTTCAGCTTGGTTTTCTCTAGGAACGCGTTGAAGTTGAGGGTAACATGGGCCATTTGATCTACAAGACATATTGTAAAGATTTTAGACTAAGTTCATGATAATTAAGTTCATCTAATCAAATTATTTAATGAACTCCCACTCAGATTAGACATCCCTCTAGTCATCTAAGTGATACATGATCCGAGTCGACTAGGCTGTGTCCGGTCATCACGTGAGATGGACTAGTCATCATCGGTGAACATCTCCATGTTGATCGTATCTTCCATACGACTCATGTTCGACATTTCGGTCTCTTGTGTTCTGAGGCGATGTTTGTACATGCTAGGCTCGTCAAGTTAACCTAAGTGTTTATGCATGTGTAAATCTCTCTTACACCCGTTGTATGTGAACGTTAGAATCTATCACACCCGACCATTACGTGGTGCTTCGAAACAACGAACTTTCGCAATGGCGCACAGTTAGGGGGAACACTTTCTTGAAATTATTATGAGGGATCATCTTATTTACTACCGTCGTTCTAAGTAAACAAGATGCAAAAACATGATAAACATCACATGCAATCAAATAGTGATATGATATGGCCAATATCATATAGCTCCTTTGATCTCCATCTTCGGGGCTCCATGATCATCTTCGTCACCGACATGACACCATGATCTCCATCATCATGATCTCCATCATCGTGTCTCCATGAAGTTGCTCGCCAACTATTACTTCTACTACTATGGCTAACGGTTTAGCAATAAAGTAAAGTAATTACATGGCGTTAAATCATTGACACCCAGGTCATACAATAATTAAGAAAACTCCTATGGCTCCTGCCGGTTGTCATACCCATCGACATACAAGTTGTGATTCCTATTACAAGAACATGATCTCATACATCACATATATATCATTCATCATTCATCACAACTTTTGGCCATATCACATCACAAATCATATGCTGCAAAAACAAGTTAGACGTCCTCTAATTGTTTGCATGTTTTACGTGGCTGCAATAGGGTTCTAGCAAGAACGTTTTCTTACCTACGTAAAAGCCACAACATGATTTGCCAACTTCTATTTACCCTTCATAAGGACCCTTTTCATCGAATCCGCTCCAACTAAAGTGGGAGAGATAGACACCCGCTAGCCACCTTATGCAACTAGTGCATGTTAGTTGGTGGAACCTATCTCACGTAAGCGTACGTGTAAGGTCAGTCCGGGCCGCTTCATCCCACGATACCGCTGAAGCAAAATAAGACTAGTAGTGGAAAGAAAGTTGACAACATCTACGCCCACAACAAATTGTGTTCTACTCGTGCAAAGAGAACTACGCATAGACCTAGCTCATGATGCCACTGTTGGGGAACGTTGCAGAAAAAAAAATCTACGCTTTCACCAAGATCAATCTATGAGTTCATCTAGCAAAGAGAGAGAGAGAGAGGAGTGGATCTACATACCCTTGTAGATCGAGAGCGAAAGCGTTCAAGAGAACGGGGTTGAGGGAGTCGTACTCGTCGTGATCCAAATCACCGGAGATCCTAGCGCCGAACGGACGGCACCTCCGCGTTCAACACATGTACGGTTGAGGAAGACGTCTCCTCCTTCTTGATCCAGCAAGGGGGAAGGAGAGGTTGATGAAGATCCAGCAGCACAACGGTGTGGTGGTGGATGCAGCAGCGATCTCGACAGGGCTTCGCCAAGCTTCTGCGAGAGGGAGATGTGTAGCAAGGGGAGAGGGAGGTGCCAAGAGCATGGGGTGCGGCTGCCCTCCCTCCCCTCTCTTTATATAGGCCCCCTAGGGGGGGCGCCGGCCCTAGGAGATGGGATCTCCAAGGGGGGGGGGGACGGCGGCCAGGGGGGAAACTTGCCCCCCAAGCCAAGTGGAGGCGCCCCCATCCCTAGGGTTTCCCAACCCTAGGCGCAGGGGGGCCCAAGGGGGGGCGCACCAGCCCACCTGGGGCTGGTTCCCCTCCCACTTCAGCCCATGGGGCCCTTCGGGATAGGTGGCCCCACCCGGTGGACCCCCGGGACCCTTCCGGTGGTCCCGGTACAATACCGGTGACCCCCAAAACTTTCCCGATGGCCGAAACCTGACTTCCTATATATAATTCTTTACCTCCGGACCATTCCGGAACTCCTCATGACGTCCGGGATCTCATCCGGGACTCCGAACAACTTTCGGTTTACTGCATACTCATATCTCTACAACCCTAGCGTCACCGAACCTTAAGTGTGTAGACAAACGGGTTCAGGAGATATGCAGACATGACCGAGATGCCTCTCCGGTCAATAACCAACAGCTGGATCTGGATACGCATGTTGGCTCCCACATGCTCCTCGATGATCTCATCGGATGAACCACAATGTCGAGGATTCAATCAATCTCGTATACAATTCTCTTTGTCAATCGGTACGTTACATGCCCGAGATTTGATCGTCGGTATCCCAATACCTCGTTTAACCTCGTTACCGGCAAGTCACTTTACTCGTACCGTAATGCATGATCCCGTGACCAGACACTTGATCACATTGAGCTCATTATGATGATGCATTACCGAGTGGGCCCAGAGATACCTCTCCGTCATATGGAGTGACAAGTCCCAGTCTCGATTCGTGCCAACCCAACAGACACTTTCGGAGATACCCGTAGTGCACCTTTATAGTCACCCAGTTATGTTGTGACGTTTGGCACACCCAAAGAACTCCTACGGTATCCGGGAGTTGCACAATCTCATGGTCTAAGGAAATGATACTTGAAATTTGGAGAAGCTCTAGCTAAACGAACTACATGATCTTTGAGCTATGGTTAGGATTGTGTCTTGTCCATCACATCATTCTCCTAATGATGTGATCCTGTTATCAATGACATCCAATGCCCATAGTCCAGAAACCATGACTATCTGTTGATCAACGAGCTAGTCAACTAGAGGCTCACTAGGGACATGTTGTGGTCTATGTATTCACGTGTGTATTACGATTTCCGGATAACACAATTATAGCATGAATAACAGACAATTATCATGAACAAAGAAATATAATAATAACCATTTTATTATTGCCTCTAGGGCATATTTCCAACACATCATTCAAGTATTCTCTAGTCATCTCGTGATCTCTTCATTCTCTTGTATCTAAATTTCCTCAAGTATCTTCATTCATTTTCTAATTCTTCCCCTGTGATTCATTCTCTTTTCTTCATTCGTATCAAATTCTTACGATGGAACTTTAAAGATTCCTCTTCCTTTTTATCGTATCAATTCATTTGTTGTTTTCAAAATCGTACCGGTGGTCTGTTGAGTTTGTGCTATATCTCTCCTTAATACTTTTCAACGAGAATAAGTAGTATGCTAAACCCATTGCTTGTCATCAATTTAATTTGATGAAGGATAGACATATACTAATTCTAATTCTTCCTTCCTCAAGGTAATTCAATTCTTTCTTTTGGAGTTTGTTCATGATGAATGAATTCATAATTCCAAGTGATTTCATCTTCTCTTTTCTAGAGTTCTAAGTTTTATCTGTATCTCACCGTAGACCTTTTTCTGTTTTCTTTATAGGTGTTCGAAGGAAATCATTGCAAGGTTTCATCTTGTTCTTTTCAACCTTCACTTCCTTCATATCATTTCTTTCATTTCAGAGTTTCTTCCTGAAGGTTCTTCATGGTGGTTTGTGAATAATTTCTTTCATTCTTGAAGTGCCCTTCAAGATTCTCCTCGAAGTTAAGATCCGCCAAGATATACTCTGAAATAAACATGGTGTTCAACACATGTTTGGTTTTGAGGAGTTCAAGCATGTTTCATCTTGCATTCAAGTGTGCAAATCCTTTCTACCTTGTCTTTCGAGCTGGTCTTATGTCATTATTGACAAATTTCCCATCGTGTTTCATGAATCAAAGGTTGTGAAGTATGAGATATTAAACCCACCATTTTCTCTTCGTTCTGGAGATCCTTTCAACCCATCAATCTCTTTGTTGGAGTTATCTTGGGTTTGGTTTCACCTAAAGCCTTCCCTAAGGAATGTTGCCATTGTGGTGTGTATTTGTGATCGAGGTTTTCTCTCTATCCTGTCAGTGAAAGAAGTTTTGCATCACTTTGTTGCTCTCAAGCATCATATTTTCTGCAAATGGCTGGTTTTAACCTCAAAATTTTGAAATGTTTGCATAAGGCCATTTGAAGCATATCTATTGCTTGTTGACTATTACACCAACTCCATTCATATCTTCTTTGCAAGGATGCTCTTTCATGTTTAATTGTGTCAGAAGATGTTGGTTTCTCCTTCGTTCTTTTCGACCCAAGTATCTAACTTCAATTCTTTTGCTAAGGAAGCATCGTGTTGGTGCTCTTTCCCAAGTCCCTCCTTGTTGCCAACTTCAGGTTCTGCCTATTATTTCTGTTTTATCGGAGTCTCATCCAAGTGCTTCCATTTTCTCAAGTTCATGTTCTATGCCTTGCTTCTCTTCAACTCAAGTGGTTTCAAATTCTTTCTCGTCCTTGATGCCATCTATTATCTCTTCCCAACCTCTAGGATTCTTTGGTCTCACTCATTTGTCACAGAAGTAACTTTATTTTACCTCCTTCTCTTCCTTTTTCTGTTCTCATTCCTAGATCCCATGGAGAGATCTCTTGTAAGTGGGGAGAGTTGTGGCAGCCCGAGACCGACACTCTAGATGCCTCCCACTATTTTCCCTGTAGCCACATTAATTATTTTATTGTGGCATTAATCGTCACATCATTTGCATTGCATCGACACTCAGTTGCCATCATTTTTTCAAAAAATGCATCCCTCCGTAGTTGCCACTTCTCTCCATTGTCTTCATTGATCGTTCCCAGTCCAACCACACACTTGCATGTGCCCCAAGCATCGTTAAATAATTATTTTCAAAGTGGGATTAAAGTATTCTTGGAATGGGTTGAAATTTTACATGCGGTCTTAATATTATGTAGGTAGACCACCTGCCAAATTTCATTGCATTCGAAAGTCGTTTGGTATCCCAACCGTTAAACTATAGACGCACTATATGCGGATAAATATATGATGTTTTTGTAATAAAACTGCTTGCCGGGCTACCCGACTTCCGTCTCATCTCGGCCCAACAAATCTACATAGCCCACCTAAACCTACCCTAACCCCCTCCACTCTAGAGCCTTCAGATTGTGATCGAAGGGCTCCAAAAAAAACCCAAAACCCTGAACCCCTGCCATCCCTGCCTATTTAAGCAATCCCTACCCTACATAATTTGGAACCCTACCCCTCTTCCTCATTTTCCATGCGCAGCCTCTCCACCACCGCCACTTGTCCACCTTCTTCCTCCTCCAGCCGTTGTGGCCCTATGAGCCCACTATAGACCCGCTCGAACCCATCTAGTCCCGAGCCAGCTCATGCGCCGCCGCCATTAGAGCCCGCCTCCACCACTCGCACTTGAGCTCCCCTCACCCAGCCGCCAGCTCGCCCTCGTGCCGGATCTCCCATCGACTAGGGAGCTGCCAGAGACCGCTGCCGGAACAGGCCGACCTCGCCGACCTCGCCGCCTCTTCTCCTTTCTCCTCCATCTCTCTTCCTTTCCACTCTAACCCTCTCTCTCCCTGCTATCACCATGGATGCTACCCAAGCTCAAAGCACACGCCGCCACCTCACCTCGCTGCCGCCTCCTGCCAAATCCGGTGGCCACAACACCGCTCGATCCGTCCGTCGATGCCGCAGCCGCGTCGAACCCTCGCCATGGCCTCTGCTTCGCCAACCGGTACGCCCTCGACCCAGGATCCTCCAATCCTTCCAAACAAACGACATCCCGAACTGCTCCATCCTAGTTTTCCCGCGAGGTCGAATTTTTGCATGTCCTCAGATTTTTCACATCAGATTGCATTTCGTGATGATGGTACCATTGTGCATTGTGTCTAACAGAAATGATCTTTCTATGAAAAGTGATTTACTCTCTGTGGGCTTAATGATGGTTGCATTTGCATCCTTCATAGGATTCATCTACATGTTGTAATCTCTGTTCCAAAAGTGCATCATGTCGTAACCAGTAGAAACCTGTTAATACATTCAAACTTACGTTAATCCTTGCCACCAATCCATAACTCATATGCATATGATTCCTTCAGGTGTTTTGCACTATGCAATGTTTATTTTAATGCCATTCCCATGAATGCCATGTTCTGATCGCACACCGGAAGCAAAGATCAGGGGATTGCCAACTTGAATGAATGTAATCCGGTTATGGTGTAGGGGAGATTTATTATTGAGTTGATAACGCACTCTGTTTACTAACATTGAGAACTATGCCATGGAATGGAATATTCTCATTTCCGATTGTTGAAAACAAATGCGACTTTCAAAAGGCACATCAAATGTATGGACACAACAGTTTGCCCACTGATTCATTGATTCATTAGCTGCGCTGCTTTTGTGAGTTCCACTGGTGTGAAACTCCGAAGGGAGAGCCCTCCCTATTTCTTGCTCTTAAGTGGCTATCATGATATAAATACATTCATATTAACATAAAGTTTCATTTTGTGAAAATCATAGTAATTAATAAATGCATCCTATGAATTTGAGCCTATGAAGTAAAATGAACATTGCAATGTCTAATGCATGTACATATTTTTCATAAATATTTAAATTGGTTTACTTTTAGTGCATCTCAATTCAGCATCATAATGTTACTGTTTTGCAAATCCCTGATTTTCCCGACGTCTCTAAAACTTAGGAAAACATAGCATTTTGCATAAATCATATTAAATTAACCTTGATGCCTATGAACCTGACCTTATATGAAAAGTGTAGCATGTTAAACCAACTGTAAATGCAAATCCTTTTCATACATTTTAGCAACACGAATATTGATGTTCCATTGCTTCCAAGTAGGCATCTTGTTGTTTTGGCAGATTACAATCAACATAAGTTGTTCAGGTATGTGATGGATGATGTTATATGTATCCAGTTTGCTTGATATTTTGTTCATGTAAACAGACATGCATCTAAAATTGTAATTGTTTCATTCCAGGCAATGTGTTTGGTTAAAGCTATGGGAACACATTTGATTAACTGAAGAAATGATGGTTGAGATCCACTCTTTTAAGATGTCAAAGCTTTTTGCACCAAAATGGCATTTAGATACTAAATATGGATGCCATCTTTAGTAAATGGGAAAAATCAAGAAAAGGTGGGACAAACAATGCCAGTATTGATCATTTTTTTCCATGTGCACACCTTCTATGCTGTTACAGACTCCATCGCCACAAAGGTTGACCGTCATTTTAATGAGGTATCTTCAGAGATCCTCCAGAACTTCTCTTGTCTTGACCCTAGAGACTCATTCTCTAGGTTCAATGTGAAAAATCTTGAGACTCATATAGATTTATCAAGAGTATTTTTCTTAGTATCAACATGAACATATAGAAGATAACCTTGAGCTATTCATTATTCATACGAGAAGAATTGAAAACATGTCATGACATTGCAAGCTTGGCTAAAAAGATAGTTCAACTTGAACGATACATCATGTTTCCTATGATTTATCACCTCATTGAGTTGGCATTGCTAGTACGAGTAGTGATGAAAACAATTCAAAGAGCCTTCTCAAACGAAAATCCTTAAGACTGAGTTGCGCAACATGATGTCTGGTGGTTGGCTTAGCTATTCGGCAATGTGTTACATAAACTAAGGAGGGATATTGAAAAGTCTTCATCGTGGTAAAATTAAGAAAGACTTTCAGAAAGATGGTAGGGCATTACCATTGCCGGGGTCTTCTAAACATCTTTGAAAGTTTCATTATCGGTATGTTTCCGATTAACGAGTAAAATTTCTCGCTCTGTTGCATTAGTGGGATTTGATATGCCTCGTCGAGAATAGCTATGTTATGAACATGCTTGAGATTTATCATATTTGGTGAGAATTGCTAAAAAATAGGATGATTTATATGCCTATTTGTGAATCTCAGAGGGTTATAAGCAAAATTTGACTCTAGTGTTTGACATTTTTAGTAGCTAGATACATTTTCTAGTTGTTTGGATTTACATCTTTGAGGTAGCTATATTTAGTTTTTTAGCGAAAGCTAGATTTGGTAAAAATTATAAGAATAGTATCCCAAATCAAGGGTAATTATTTTGGTATTGATTAACAGCTATACATGGGACAAAAATGTACAGTGGTGGTCTACACGCGTCTTGTACATCTATATGAAATGAACCCTCAAAAAAATCTCCTTTCTTTTGAAAAAAGTCAATTTACAATCTAGAAGTAATTTGACAACTAAAACATGACCCATGTCAACAAAGAATTGTCGGGTTTCCAAGGTGCCTGTCATGATTTTAAGATCAGCAGTCCATTGATGTTGTCATTATTAATTTATCGATGCGATATTTGGAGATTTTCTCTTTTCTATAGTCACTACTAATTACATGTATTAATAATATATATCTTTAGAGTCGTCATTGCTCTTTTTATACTCTAACCTCACAGATTTTGTTTCACATCCTATCCACGAGTTTTCCTCGCCTTCGTTGATCCTAACAAGTAAACCCAAGCCTTAGATACAAGTGGGTAATATTTGTCAAGCCAAGTGACACCACAGAGACCATGGACGTCAAGTACCGTAATGACTTTGTCAAGAAGGTGATGCAGGAAGCCCTGGTGTTGGCAGTGGAAGGGTGAAGTACAAGGAGTGCGGCAGGAACCATGCGCTGGCTAGCGGTGGGCACGTCGTGGACGGCTGTGGGGAGTGACTGCCGTTTGGGGACCTCAACCCCGCCGACGCATCGTCATACAAGTGCATGACCTGCGGACGACATCGCAGCTTCCACCGCAAAGGTGATGATGGAGAGGTCGCCAGCGCTGCCGCGCGACGGCGACCTCTCCATCATCTTCTTGTGGTGCAAGCCGTAGTGGCAATTGCAGGCCGCCCACTTGTATGACGATGCGTCAGTGGGGTTCAGATCCCCCAACGACATCCACTCCCTGCAGCTGTCCATGATGCGCCCACCGGTAGCTAGCGCGTGGTTCCTGCCACACTCCTTGTACTTCACCCCTTCCACTGCTGGCGCCACGACCGCGTGCTTCACCTTCTTGACGAAGCCCTTAGGGTACTTGACGTCCATGGTCCCCCTGCTGTCATTCGGCTTGACAAAGATTACCCACTAGTGTCTAAGGCTTGGATTTACTAGTTAAGATCAACGAAGGCGACTAAAACTCGTAAGGATGGGATGTGAAATGGAGTCTGTGAGTTTAGGGTTTAAAAAGAGCAACAATGACTCTAAAGATAGATATTATTAATCCATGTAATTTGTAGTGACTATAGAAAAGAGAAAATCTCGAAAGATCATAGTGATAACATAATATTGGATCATGACAACATGCATGTACCGCTGATCATAAAATTAAGACGGGCACCATGGAAACCTGACCTTTTTTTGTTTGACCTTGCTCATTTTTAGCTGTCAAATTACTGCTACATCGTCACTAGATTTTTTTTGTCAAAAAATAGCTTTTTCAGTGGTCATTGTCACATAGATGGACATGACACGTGTAGACCACCATTGTACATATTTTGCCCATGTATAGCTGTTAAACAATACAACAATAATTACCCCGGATTTGAGATGTTATCCTATATACCTAAGAGATCCACCCCCACTAACCTATTTATCTTGACATGCAGCATATCCACCTCAACATGTATGCCCCACATGTGCCACCTTCTGCCACATCAGCGACTCTTTACATGGAACATTCAGTTAACAATGTGCAGAATCAACTATCCACCTGCCTTCTCTCCGTTTCCACTTTCCAGCCATAAGAGTATCTCTAGCAGACCCCTTATAGCGCCGACCGGCAAAATGTGTTTAAAGTTTGCGGAAAAACAGCTTTGCGGGCCGGTGCGCAGGATATCCTTTTTTAGGGTCCACTTTGCAGGGTCTGCTCAGCCGCCGCCCGCGCCAGCCCGTAAATCAGTAATTTGCATTTCAATTTCGGGCATGAAAAAACATTTCTTTGCTTCTTTATTTTCTTCAAGGGCATTGGATACATAATAATTCATCAAATCTTTGCTGGAATAGCAAGACCAAAAAAACAAGAACCACAGTTAGGAGTTTTAGAAGATATCCAACTTTCATAATTGCTCACACTAGTTCGACCAATATCTTCTCCATGCCTTCATTGTTGATCTGCGGATTCTTGAAATTGCATCTTCATTCTTCTTCTTTGATTCTAAAGAAGTACACGTTGCTTCTCTTCTAGTTTCTTGTCTAATTGCACATGCAGCCGTATCAATAGCCTCAATTCTACAAACGAGTGCACGGACATCAATTAAGTTTCTTCCTATCAATAAATCAATATATTCTTCTTCCCTATACCAAAATGAGCATCCACCTTCGTACACACATGATCATCTCAATAAGCTACCGAAATTGAAACAAATAGGTTGGCGAAGTCGAATGAAAAAAAAATGCTTTGTCGTTTTTGCATTTGAAGAATACCCATCCGGGGTGTTTCGGCGTGCTAGATGTTAGCTGCAGCACTGTCTGTGTGCAGTCGTCGCACTGTATGAGCGGCATCAGCGAACCGGCGAGCCGCTGCTCTAGCGCTGAGCTGGGGCGACGGCCGGCCGTGTCCCTGTCGGCAAACCGGCGACGACGGCTAAATGACAAACTAGTACCAGCATGCGGCACTAGGGCTTTACCGGGGCTGTGCGGTGTGCTCCCCGACCAATCCATGGCTTGGCGCAGCCGCCGGTGAGCGAAAACGCCAAATCCGGCGGCCGCGACAAACAGCCGCCGATCTGCAACTTTCCGGCCGGCCGAGGCAGGAGGAAGTGGTGGAGGACAATCTCGGGCGTGTGGCGGCCCGCCGGAATGATCCTGCCGGCTTGTATGGCTGGAATCATAGGCGGCGGCCTGACGGAGGTGGGTGGGGAAAAGCGCGGGCTGAAATGCCCCCCACCAACCGCTCCCGCTATATACAGGGCACCGACAGGGCGGGGGGGGGGGGGGGGGGGGAACTGTATTTTCGCCGGTTGGGGTGGGAATTTTGCCGGGCCCAGCAAAAATATTTATGGGTCCGATGCGTTTGCGGGGACTGATCGGGCAGTTTTTTTCATGTGGATCCGTATTTTGACGGTTATTTTGTCGGTGGGGCATTATACAGATTTGCTAGAGATGCTCTAAATTGCGGATACCTCTCTCCCTCCCTCGGAAATAAACACAAACCGATCGACCTCTCTCCCCCAAAATAATTGACGCCAGTTTTCTCCTTGGCTACAGGTGCAGCACGTGGGAGCCGATCTGTGCATCAAGGGTCCTCCCATGGCACGTCCGTTTGTGCTGCTCGCCTCCGCGGTTCTCTAAAATTCTCTAGGGTATGATCCCCCTCGGCCCTTGCAAGTTGGTGCCATATGTGCCCTGGTCCTCCCCTCCCGTGTGTGTCTTTGTTTTGGCTAAGACAGCCTCGGCGCTGCTGGGGATGTCAGTACCGGCCGGTTCCAGTAGAATCGGACCGGCTATAGGTGAGTTTCCAATCTGAAGATCGCTTTCTTTTCATCATGTAAAGAAGGAATTGCACGACGCCGGACAGGGCCTCACTCATGGCTTGAAGGAACGCCCAGTGTACCCGAGTCCAATCAGGTCACCATGCTATCCAATTGTCAACATCTTTCCTTCTCATGCTAGACTGCTAGAGGGAACACATTGATGTGACGCGGCAGGGCCTCAGCCATGGCGTGAAGGTTTTTCTTTTGGCTTGCAAGGAACACCCATTGTACAAGAGTCCTTTCATCTGAATTTAGAACTCTGATAGTTCTAACAGTATACAAGTTTGTAAATTGCTCCATTGAACAGATTAGTATACAATTACAAAGTGCTCTTTCCATCAGGTTATTCTCAGCCATGGTGTGGATATTTTCATTTTGGCCTAGAAGGAACGCCCAGTGTACATGTGTCCTTTCCTCTGAATTTAAAACTATGATATTTCTATTAGTATATAAGGTTGTACATTGCTCCATTGAGCAGGTTGGTATACAAAGTGCTCTTCCCATCAGCTTATTATAAGCGCTGCAATTTTAATCCATCATTTGGTATGCCTTTAATTGGAAAGTTTATGATAGATATAGAAGCATCCGAATTTAATATGTGCATATCTTAAATATGTTAGAATTTTAGCTGCTATTTTATTTCCGAAGCACATATAAGTAGATTCATGTTGACCGGCTGATTCATATAATGATTTGCTAATGTGGCCAAATAAGTTATTTCATGCAGTACATTCTGCCCATACGTGCTTCTTTACATATTGTTGTTAATTAATTGCCCTAAGAGATCTTGATTTTTCATTTGTATACATTTTTTCTTGCCTGCTGCATCCTGATACGTCTCCAATGTATCTATAATCTTTGATTGTTCCATGCTATTATATTACCCGTTTTGAATGTTTATGGGCTTTACTATACACTTTTATATTATTTTTGGGATTAACCTACTAACCTGAGGCCCAACCCGAATTGTTGTTTTTTTGCCTATTTCAGTGTTTCGCAGAAAAAGAATATCAAACGGAATCCAAACGGAATGAAACCTTCGAGAGCGGTCGTTTTGGAACAAACGCAATCCAGGAGACTTGGAGTGGACGTCAAGCAGCAAACGAGGCAGCCACGAGGGTGCCCGGCACGCCTCTGGGGGGGCGCCCTCATCCTCGTGGGCCCCTGGTGGCTCAACCGACCTACTTCTTCCTCCTATATATATCCACATAGCCCGAAACCATCCAGGTGCACCAGGAAAAACTATTTCCACCGCCGCAACCTTCTGTATCCGCGAGATCCCATCTTGGAGCCTTCGCCGGCGCTCCGCCGGAGGGGGAATCGACCACGGAGGGCCTCTCCATCATCACCAAGGCCTCTCCGATGGGTTGTGAGTAGTTTACCACAGACCTTCGGGTCCATAGTTATTAGCTAGATGGCTTCTTCTCTCTCTTTGAATCTCAATACAAACTTCTCCTCGATCTTCTTGGAGGTCTATTCGATGTAACACTTTTTGCGGTGTGTTTGTCGAGATCCGATGAATTGTGGGTTTATGATCAAGTTAATCTATGAGAAATATTTGAATCTCCTCTAAGTTCTTTTATGTATGATTGGTTATCTTTGCAAGTCTCTTCGAATTATCAGTTTGGTTTGGCCTACTAGATTGATCTTTTCTTGCAATGGGACAAGTTCTTAGCTTTGGGTTCAATCTTGCGGTGTCCTTTCCCAGTGACAGCAGGGGCAGCAAGGCACGTATTGTATTGTTGCCATCGAGGATAAAAAGATGGGGTTTATATCATATTGCTTGAGTTTATCCCTCTACATCATGTCATCTTGCTTAATGCGTTACTCTGTTCTTATGAACTTAATACTCTAGATGGAGGCAGGAGTCGGTCGATGTGTGGAGTAATAGTAGTAGATGCAGGCAGGAGTCGGTCTTCTTGTTGCAGATGTGATGCCTATATACATGATCATGCCTAGATATTCTCATAACTATGCACTTTTCTATCAATTGCTCGACAATAATTTTTTCACCCACCGTAATAATTATGCTATCTTTAGAGAAGCCACTAGTGAAACCTATGCCCCTTGGGTCTATTCTCTATCATATAAGTTTCTGATCTACTTTATTTTGCAATCTTTACTTTTCAATCTATATCATAAAAATACCAAAAATATTTATTTTATCATATTATCTCTATCAGGTCTCACTTTTGCAAGTGGCCGTGAAGGGATTGGCAACCCCTTTATTGCGTTGGTTGTGAGGTTCTTGTTTGTTTGTTTAGGTGTGTGGGACTTGTGAGGAGTCTCTTACTGGATTGATACCTTGGTTCTCAAAAACTGAGGGAAATACTTACGGTACTTTGCTGCATCACCCTTTCCTCTTGAAGGGAAAAACCAACGCTTGCTCAAGAGGTAGCAAGAAGGATTTCTGGCGCCGTTGCCGGGTAGGTCTTCGCTGAAGTCAAGACGTACCAAGTACCCATCACAAACTCATCTCCCTCGCATTACATTATTTGCCATTTTCCTCTCATTTTCCTCTCCCCCACTTCACCTTTGCCGTTTTATTCGCCCTTTCTTTTCCGATCGCCTCTTTTTCGCTTGTCTCTTCTGTGCTTATGTGTTGGATTTTTTGTCACTATGGCTCAAGATAATACTAAATTGTGTGAATTTTCCAATACCAATAATAATGATTTCCTTAGCACTCTGATTGCTCCTCTTAATGATATTGAATCTTGTGAAATCAATGTTGCTTTGTTGAATCTTGTTATGAAAGATCAATTCTCCGGCCTTCCTAGTGAAGATGTCGCTACTCATCTAAACAACTTTGTTGATTTGTGCAATATGCAAAAGAAGAAAGACTTGGATAATGATATTGTTAAATAGAAGTTATTTCCGTTTTCACTTAGAGATCGTGCTAAAAACTTGGTTTTCGTCTTTGCCTAAAATAGTATTGATTTATGGAATAAGTGCAAAGATGCTTTTATCTCTAAATATTTTCCTCCCACTAAGATCATCTCTCTTAGAAATGATATTATGAATTTTAAGCAACTTGATCATGAGCATGTTGAACAATCTTGGGAACGAATGAAATTAATGATACGTAATTGCCCTACACATGGTTGGAATTTATGGATGATCATACAATTTTTTTATGCCGGATTGAATTTTGCTTCTAGAAATCTTTTAGATTCGTCCGCGGGAGGCACTTTTATGGAAATCACTTTAGGAGAAGCTACTAAACTCCTAGATAATATTATGGTTAATTATTCTCAATGGCACACTAAAAGATCTACTAGTAAAAAGGTTCATGCTATAGAAGAAATTAATGTTTTGAGTGGGAAGATGGACGAACTCATGAAATTTTTTGCTACTAAAAGTTCCCCTATTGATCCTAATGATATGCCTTTGTCTACTTTGATTGAGAATAATAATGAATCTGTGGATGTGAATTTTGTTGGTAGGAATAATTTTGGTAACAACGCGTATAGATGAAACTTTAATCCTAGGCCGTTTCCTAGTAATTCCTTTAATAATTATGGTAATTCCTACAACAACTCTTATGAAAATTTTAATAAGATGCCTCTGCTTTTTAGAATAGTGTTAAAGAATTCATGATCTCTCAAAAGAATTTCAATGCTTTGCTTGAAGAAAAATTGCTTAAAGTTGATGAATTGGCTAGGAACATGGATAGAATTTCTCTTGGTGTTGATTCTTTGAAACTTAGATCTATTCCACCTAAGCATCATTTCAATGAGTCTCTCAAAGCCATGAGAATTTCCATTGATGAGTGCAAAGAAAGAACCGCTAGGATGCGTGCTAAGAAAGATTGCTTTGTAACAGCGTGTTCTTCTAGTTTTCATGATAACAATGATGAAGATCTAAAAGTTATTGATGTGTACCCTATTAAATCCTTGTTTTGCAATATGAATCTTAATAATGATGGGACTGGAGATGAGTTAACTTTAGTTAAAAGGCGTTCCAATGATTCAGAGTATTTTGATCTTGATACTAAAATTGGTAAAAGTGGGATGGAGAGATTAAAACTTTACATAGCAATGAACCCACTATTTTGGATTTCAAGGAATTTAATTATGATAATTGTTCTTTAATAGATTGTATTTCCTTGTTGAAATCCGTGTTGAATTCTCTTCATGCTTATAGTCAAAATAAAGCATTTACTAAACATATCGTTGATGCTTTGATGCAAGCTTATGAAGAAAAACTTGAATTAGAAGTTTCTATTCCTAGAAAACTTTATGATGAGTGGTAACCTACAACAAAAATTAAAATAAAAGATCATTAATGCTATGCTTTGCGTGATTTGGGTGCTAGTGTTTCCACGATTCCAAAAACTTTGTGTGATTCATAAAATTGCACCTTGCTTATTTCACCTAGGCATAAAAGCTAGGGTTACGTGAATTTGATGATTGCTCTTTAAAGTTGCACCTTGCTTATTTCACCATTAAGAAACCTATGGGAAGGATTAATGATGTTCTTATTGTTGCAAATAGGAATTATGTGCAAATATTTTTTATCGTTCTTGATATAGATTGAAATCTTTCATGTCCTATTATTCTTGGTAGGCCTTTCCTTAGAACGATTGGTGCAATTATTGATATGAAGGAAGGAAATATTAGATTCCAATTTCCATTAAGGAAAGGCATGGAACACTTTCCTAGAAAGAAAATTAAATTACCTTATGAATCTATTATGAGAGCCACTTATGAATTGAATGCCAAAGATGGCAATACTTAGATCTATGCTAGCTTTTATGCCTAGCTAGGGGCGTTAAACGATAGCGCTTGTTGGGAGGCAACCCAATTTTATTTTCGTTCCTTGCTTTTTGTTCCTGTTTAGTAATAAATAATTCATCTATCCCCTATTTATATGTGTTTTTATGTTTTAATTAGTGTTTGTGCCAAGTAGAACCTATAGGATCATCTTGGGTGAAAGTTAATTTGATCTTTCTGAAAAACAGAAACTTTTGTGCTCACGAGAAAAAATCTAATAAATCTCAGAAACGCGTTTGACTTGATTCTTTTCGAAGTAGATCATTAGATAAATTACCTAGTACGTCCTATTTTGGTAGGAGATTTAGAGTTACAGAAGTATTCAAAAGTTACAGATTGCTACAGACTGTTCGGTTTTTGACAAATTCTGTTTTTCGTGTGTTGTTTGCTTATTTTAATGAATCTATGGCTAGTATCGGGGGATATGAACCATAGAGAAGTTATAATACAGTAGGTTTAACACCAATATAAATAAAGAATGAGTTCATTACAGTAACTTAAGTGGTGGTTTTTCTTTCTTGCACTAACAGAGCTCATGAGATTTCCTGTTGAGTTTTGTGTTGTGAAGTTTTCAAGTTTTGGGTAAAGATTTGATCTATGGAATAAGGAGTGGCAAAAGCCTAAGCTTGGGTATGCCCATTTCACCCCAAGATAATTCAAGTACAACCAAAATCCTAAGCTTGGGGATGCCCCGGAAGGCATCCCCTCTTTCGTCTTCGTCTATCGGTAGCTTTACTTGGAGCTATATTTTTGTTTACCACATGATATGTGTTTTGCTTGGAGCGTCTTGTATGGTATGAGTCTTTTATTTTTAGTTTACCACAATCATCCTTGATGTACACACCTTTTGGGAGAGACACACATGATTCGGAATTTGTTAGAATACTCTATGTGCTTCACTTATATCTTTTGAGCTAGACAGTTTTTCTCCAGTGCTTCACTTATATCTTTTTAGAGCACGGTGGTGGTTTTATTTTGAAGAAATTATTGATATCTCATGCTTCACTTATATTATTTTGAGAGTCTTTTAGAACAGCATGGTATTTTCTTTGGTTATAAAATTGGTCCTAGAATGATGGGCATCCAAGTTGGGTATAACAAAAACTATCATAGGAAGTGAATTGAATACTATGATCAACTTGATGCTTGATAATTGTTTTGAGATAAAAAGGTGGTAATATTAGAGACATGCTAGTGGAGTAATTGTGAATTTGAGGAATACTTGTGTTGAAGTTTGTGATACCCGTAGCATGCACGTATGGTGAACTGTTATGTGATGAAGTTGGAGCATGATTTATTTTTTGATTGTCTTCCTTATGGGTGGCGGTCGGGGACGAGCGATGGTATTTTCCTACCAATCTATCCCCTAGGAGCATGTGCGTAGTACTTTGTTTCAATGACTTGTAGATTTTTTGCAATAAGTATATGAGTTCTTTATGACTAATGTTGAGTCCATGGATTATACGCACTCTCAGCCTTCCACTATTGCTAGCCTCTCTTATGCCACACAACTTTCACCGGTACTATACACCCACCATTTACATTACTCAAAACAGCCACCATACCTACCTATTATGGCATTTCCATAGCCATTCTGAGAAATATTGCCATGCAACTTTCCACCGTTCCGTTTATTATGACAAAATCCATCATTGTCATATTGCTTTTGCATGATCATGTAGTTGACATTGTATTTGTGGCAAAGCCACCTTGATAATTCTTTCATACAGGTCGCTCTTGATTCATTGCATATCCCGATACACCGCCGGAGGCATCTACATAGAGTCATATTTTGTTCTAAGTATTGAGTTGTAATTCTTGAGTTGTAAGTAATTAAAAGTGTGATCATATTCATATTAGAGCATTGTCCCAAGTGAGGAAAGGATGATGGACACTATGATTCCCCCACAAGTCGGGATGAGACTTCGGACTTTATAAAAAAAAGAGACGAAAGAAGCCCAATAAAAAAAGAGGCCAAAGAAGCCCACCAAAAAAATGAGAGAAAATGAGAGAAGGGACAATGGTACTATCCTTTTCCACACTTGTGTGCTTCAAAGTAGCACCATGATCGTCATAAAGAGTCTCCTATGTTGTCACTTTCATATACTAGTGGGAATTTTACATTATAGAACTTGGCTTGTATATTCCAATGATGGGCCTCCTCAAAATGCCCTAGGTCTTCTTGAGCAAGCAAGTTGGATGCACACCCACTTAGTTTCTTTTTGAGCTTTCATATACTTATAGCTCTAGTGCATCCGTTGCATGGCAATTCCTACTCACTCACATTGATATCTATTAATGGGCATCTCCATAGCCCGTTGATACGCCTAGTTGATGTGAGACTATCTTCTCCTTTTTGTCTTCTCCACAACAACCATTCTATTCCACATATAATGCTATGTCCATGGCTCACGTTCATGTATTGCGTGAAAGTTGAAAAAGTTTGAGAACATTAAAGTATGAAACAATTGCTTGGCTTGTCATCGGGGTTGTGCATAATTTAAATATTTTGTGTGATGAAGATAGAGCATAGCCAGACTATATGATTTTGTAGGGATAACTTTCTTTATCCATGCTATTTTGAGAACACATGATTTCTTTGTTAGTAAGCTTGAAGTATTATTATTCTTTTGTCAATATGAACTTTTATTTTGAATCATTTGGATCTGAACATTCATGCCACAAATAAAAGAAATACATTGAGAAATATGCCAGGTAGCATTCCACATCAAAAATTCTGTTTTTATCATTTACCTACTCGAGGACGAGCAGGAATTAAGCTTGGGGATGCTTGATACGTCTCCAATGTATCTATAATTTTTTATTGTTCCATGCTATTATATTACCCATTTTGGACGTTTATGGGCTTTACTATATACTTATATCATTTTTGGGACTAACCTACTAACTAGAGGCCCAACCAGAATTGCTGTTTTTTTGCCTATTTCAGTGTTTCGCAGAAAAGGAATATCAAACGGAGTCCAAATGGAATGAAACCTTGGGGAGCGATCTTTTTGGAACAAACGCAATCGAGGAGACTTGGAGTGGATGTCAAGCAGCAAACGGGGCGGCCATGAGGGTGGCCGGCGCACCCCCCACCCTCGTGGGCCCCTTGTGGCTCAACCGACCTACTTCTTCCTCCTATATATATCCACGTACCCCAAAACCATCCAGGAGCACCACGAAAAACTATTTCCACCGCCGCAACCTTCTGTATCCGCGAGATCCCATCTTGGAGCCTTCACCGGCGCTCCGCCGAAGGCGGAATCGACCATGGAGGGCCTCTCCATCATCACCAAGGCCTCTCTGATGAGTTGTGAGTAGTTTACCACAGACCTTCGGGTCCATAGTTATTAGCTAGATGGCTTCTTCTCTATCTTTGAATCTCAATACAAAGTTCTCCTTGATCTTCTTGGAGGTCTATTTGATGTAACTCTTTTTGCGGTGTGTTTGTCGACATCCGATGAATTGTGGGTTTATGATCAAGTTAGTCTATGAGAAATATTTGAATCCCCTCTAAATTCTTTTATGTATGATTGGTTATCTTTGCAAGTCTCTTCGAATTATCAGTTTGGTTTGGCCTACTAGATTGATATTTTCTTGCAATGGGACAAGTTCTTAGCTTTGGGTTCAATCTTGCAGTGTCCTTTCCCAGTGACAGCAGGGGCTGCAAGGCACATGTTGTATTGTTGCCATCGAGGATTAAAAGATGGGGTTTATATCATATTGTTTGAGTTTATCCCTCTACATCATGTCATCTTGCTTAATGCTTTACTCTGTTCTTATGAACTCAATACTCTAGATGCAGGCAAGAGTCGGTCGATGTGTGGAGTAATAGTAGTAGATGCAGGCAGGAGTCGGTCTAGTTGTTGCGGATGTGATGCCTATATACTCAGATCGACGCAACGACTTTGACAGAGCAAACTTGGTAGTGCTACAACACCTAGATGAGGTAGATCCTTTCATGGCACTACACAGAGAAATTATTGCAAATATGTATGGTGACCGGGGGGGGGGGGTATGTAGGACGGACGCCGAAGTTACTAGAGAGCACAACTCCATTTTCCTACATTGGTTCAAAGAGCATATTATTGCTAATCCACCGGAAGAGGGCTCTAAGGAGGGATTCCTCATATACACCTTAGCAAATGGCCCCTCGCCCAACCTCATCACCTATCAGGCATACGATATCAACGGATACCCATTCTACACAGAGGCCAAAGATATGGACAGTGATGATCAGAACTTAGGGGTGACGATGGAATGCATGACCGGCAGCGACAACGGCACAACTAACAGATTTTATGGAAGGGTCGAGGTGATCTGGGAGCTTGACTACTCTGGACTGCACAACGCGATGATGTTCCGTGTCAAATGGGCTAAGCTGTAGACGTTGTTGGGCCTGCAAGTGCACATGTTTGTAGGACAGTAGAAAATTTTCCTCAAGTGGATGACCTAAGGTTTATCAATCCATGGGAGGTGTAGGATGAAGATGGTATATCTCAAACAACCCTGCAACCAAATAACAAAGAGTCTCTTGTGTCCCCAACACACCCAATACAATGGTAAATTGTATAGGTGCACTAGTTCGGCGAAGAGATGGTGATACAAGTGCAATATGGATGGTAGATAAAGGTATTTGTAATCTGAAAGTATAAAAACAGCAAGGTAACTAACGATAAAAGTGAGCGTAAATGGTATTGCAATGGTAGGAAACAAGGCCTAGGGTTCATACTTTCACTAGTGCAGGTTCTCTCAACAATAATAACATGGATAGATCATATAACAATCCCTCAACATGCAACAAAGAGTCACTCCAAAGACACTAATAGCGGAGAACAAACGAAGAGATTATGGTAGGGTACGAAACCATGTCAAAGTTATCCTTTCTGCTCTATCTATTCAAGAGTTCGTAGTAAAATAACATGAAGGTATTCTTTCCGTTCAATCTATCATAGAGTTCATACTAGAATAACACCTTAAGACACAAATCAACCAAAACCCTAATGTCACCTAGATACTCCATTGTCACCTCAAGTATCCATGGGCATGATTATACGATATGCATCACACAATCTCAGATTCATCTATTCAACCAGCACAAAGTACTTCAAAGAGTGCCCCAAAGATTCTACCGGAGAGTCAAGACAAGAACGTGTGACAACCCCTATGCACAGGTTCATGGGCGGAACCCAAAAGTTGGTCACCAAAACATACATCAAGTGGCACATGATATCCCATTGTCACCACAGATAATCACGGCAAGACATACATCAAGTGTTCTCAAATCATAAAAGACTCAATCCTATAAGATAACTTAAAAGGGGAAAACTCAATCCATTACAAGAGAGTAGAGGGGGAGAAACATCATAAGATCCAACTACAATAGAAAAGCTCGGGATACATCAAGATCGTGCCATAGAGGGAACACGAGAGAGAACACGAAAGAGAGAGATCAAACACATAGCTACTGGTACATACCCTCAGCCCCGAGGTTGAACTACTCCCTCCTCGTCATGGATAGCGCCGGGATGATGAAGATGGACACCGATGAAGGATCCCCCTCCGGCAGGGTGCCGGGAAGGGCTCCCAAGAGGTTTCTGGTGGCTACAGAGGCTTGCGACGGTGTAACTCCCGATCTATCTTCATATACGATGTTTTTAGGGTACGAGGGAATATATAGGCAAAAGAAGTCGGTCGGGGGAGCCTCGAGGGGTCCACGAGAGGGTAGGGCGCGCCCGGGGGGTGGGCGCGCCACCCTATCTCGTGGCCTCCTCGAGGATCCCCTGGCTTGCACTCCAAGTTCCTGGGATTGGTTCTGTTCCAAAAATAACTTTTCCGAAGGTTTCATTCCGTTTGGACTCCGTTTGATATTCCTTTTCTTTGAAATACTGAAACAGGCAATAAAACAACAATATGGGCTGGGTCTCCGGTCAATAGGTTAGTCCCAAAAGTAATATAAAAGTGTACAATAAAGCCCATAATCATTCAAAACAGATAATAAAATAGCATGAATGCTTCATAAATTATAGATACATTGGAGACGTATCAGCATCCCCAAGCTTAATTCCTGCTTGTCCTCGAGTAGGTAAATGATAAAAGAAAGAATTTATGAAGTGTGAATGCTAGAGGTGCACAAGTTTGATAAATGATAATTTCAATCACCTTTACTAGCATGATTATATGTCATAACAGTAGTTCATCTCATAAAACTTTTCACGAACCAGTAACAAGCAATTCACATGTTAAAGCATAGACCATAAACTTTCTTGAAAACTAGCGAACTTCATTCTTAGTCATCAAACAATTGCAATTCATCTTATTTTCAGGAAGGGTCTATGTCAGAGCTTTGATTTAGCAAACTTCACATACTCACCTATCATATAGTCTTCTACAATTGCTAACACTCACGCAAAACTTGTGGTTATGGAGTTTTAATCAGACACAGAGAAAGATAGGGGCTTATAATGTTGCCTCCAAATGTATTCACCTTTGGGTGATGTCAACAATAATAGTTCATGCTAATGTAGATCCAACTGGATATATATATTAGGATCACCCTAACACAAAGTGCTTGCCAAAGGATAAAATGAAAAAGGGAAAGGTGAAGATCACCTTGACTCTTGCATAAATTAAAAGACATAAAGTAAAAGATAGGCCCTTCGCAGAGGGAAGCAGAGGTTGTCATGCACTTTTAGGGTTGGATACATAAAATCTTAATGTGAAAGAACGTCACTTGATATTGCCCCTTGTATATGGACCTTTATTATGCAATCCGTCGCTTTTATTGCTTCCATAACAAGATCGTACAAAGCTTATTTTCTCCGCACTAATAAATCATGCATATTTAGAGAGCAATTTTTATTGCTTGCACCGACGAAAACTTACTTGAAGGATCTTACTCAATCCATAGGTAGGTATGGTGGACTCTCATGGCAAAACTGGGTTTAAGGATATTTGGAAGCACAAGTACTATCTCTACTTGGTTCTAGGAATTTTTGGCTAGCATGAGGGGGAAAGGCAAGCTCAACATGTTTGAATGATCCATGACAATATACTTTAACTGAGATGTGAGAAAACATAACCCATTACATTGTATTCCTTGTCCAACATCAACTCTTTAGCATGTCATACTTAATGAGTGCTCACAATTATAAAATATGTCTATGATAGTATATTTATATGTGAAATCTCTCTTCCTTCAATATTCTTTCATGAATTATTCAAATGACCAATACAATGCTTGCTAACCTTCAATAAACTTACTATTTCTACTTCTTAGATGTGAAGTCATTACTCCCCATGGTATAAGCAAATGAAACATATATAATTTCAGATTTATGACATTCAACTCATTCAACCATTTACTCATAGGATATAAGTGAAGAACAAGAGTAAATGAAAAACTACTCTAAATATATATAAGTGAAGACCAATGAGTAGCTAAATAATTATGCAACTATGTGAAGACTCTCTCTCATTTAAGGATTTCGGATCTTGGTATTGTATTCAAACAACAAGCAAAGCAAAATAAAATGACATTGCATGGATAGCACAACTCACGTGAAGAAGCAAAAACTTAGGTTTAACCGATACTAACCGATAGTTGTTGAAGAAGAAAGGTGGGATGCCTACCAGGGCATCCCCAAGCTTAGATGCTTGAGACTTCTTAAAATATTATCTTGGGATGCCTTGGGAATCCCCAAGCTTGAGCTTTTGTGTCTCCTTAATTCCTTTCGTATCATGGTTTCTCTTTTTTATCAAAAGCTTCATCCACACCAAACTCAACAAGAACTCGTGAGATAGGTTAGTATAAACCAATGCAAAAACCTTATCATCTTCTACTGTAACAAATCACTAACATTATTATTCAACATTGAATACTAAATGTCTCTGCATAATTAATACTCCTATCCTCAAATAGAATCATTAAACAAGCAAACATATGCAAACAATGCAAACATAACAGCAATCTGCGGAAACAGTATAGTCTGTAAAGAATGCAAGATTCATCATACTTCCCGAACTCCAAAAATTATAAGAAAAATACTACACTGTAGAAGGTTTATCAGAGCTAATTATGAAGAAAGATTCAACATTATATCATGCTCTGAATTTTCTAGGGAATTTTTTCAACAGCGGTAAACTTTCTGTTTTCAAACAGCAACATGTATACTAGCAAAATAAGCATGGAAACGGCTATCCTTGACATTTTTATTGAAAATATAGATGCAAAACATTATTATAAATAACAGAAAGCAAATACTAATAAAAGAAAATGACGCTCCAAGCAAACCACATATCATGTGGTGAATAAAAATATAGCTCCAAGTAAAGTTACCGATGAATGAAGACGAAAGAGGGGATGCCTTCCGGGGCATCCCCAAGCTTAGGCTCTTGGTTGTCCTCGAATATTACCTTGGGGTGCCTTGGGAATCCCCAAGCTTAGGCTCTTACCACTCCTTATTCCATAGTCCATCGAATCTTTACCCAAAACTTGAAAACTTCAACCACACAAAACTCAAGACAAAACTCGTAAGCTCCGTTAATATAAGAAAATAAATCACCATTTAGGTACTGTAATGAACTCATTCTAAATTCATATTGGTGTAATATCTACTGTATTATAACTTCTCTATGGTTCATACCCTTACATACTAGCCATAGATTCATCAAAATAAGCAAACAACACAATGAAAACAGAATCTGTCAAAAACAGAACAGTCTGTAGTAATATGTATCACACGTATACTTATGGAACCCCAAAATTATGAAATAAATTGGTGGACCTGCGTAATTTGTCTATTAATCATCTGAAAAAATAATCAACCTAAAAGCGCTCTTCTGTAAAAAATGGCAGCTAATCTCGTGAGCGCTAAAGTTTCTGTTTTTCACAGCAAGATCATAAAGACTTCACCCCAGTCTTCCCAAAGGTTCTACTTGGAACTTTATTGAAACAAAATCTATAAAACATGATTATTACAGTAGCATAATCATGTGAACACACAAAAACAGTAAGTGTAAATGTTGGGTTGTCTCCCAACAAGCGCTTTTCTTTAATGCCTTTTTAGCTAGGCATGATGATGGCAATGATGCTCACATAAAGGATAAGAATTGAAACATAACAGGAGCATCATGAAGCATATGACTAGCACATTTAAGTCTAACCCACTTCCTATGCATAGGGATTTTTTGAGCAAAAAACTTATGGGAACAATAATCAACTAGCATAGGAAGGCAAAACAAGCACAACTTCAAGATTTTAAGCACACAGAGAGGAAACTTGGCATTATTGTAATTTCTACAAGCATATGTTCCTCTCTCATAATATTTTTCAGTAGCATCATGAATGAATTCAACAGTATAACCAGCACCTACAACATTCTTTTCATGATCTACAAGCATGGAAAATTTACTACTATCCACATCAGCAAAATTCTTCTCATTCAGAATGGTGGGAGTATCATAAGAGACTTGAACACTAAAAATTGTTTCCACATTAAAAGAGTAATGTTCAGAAAAAGGGTAATCATAATCATGACAAGTTTTATAAATATAATCATCAATACTTTTTATAGCATAAGTTTCATCACAATAATCATCATAAGTAGCAACTTCGTTCTCATCATAATCGATTGAAACCTCTCCCAAGATAGTGGAATCACTAAATAAAGTTGATACTCTTCCAAATCCACTTTCATATTCATCACAATAAGATTCAACATCCCCCAAAATAGTGGGATCACTACTTCCTAAAGTTGACACTCTTCCAAACCCACTTTCATCAATATAATCATCATAAATAGGAGGCACGCTTTCATCATAATAAATATTCTCATCAAAACTTGGGGGACAAAAAATATCATATTCATCAAACATAGCACTCCCAAGCTTGTGGCTTTGCATATCATTAGTATCATGGATATTCAAGGAATTCATACTAACAATATTGCAATTATGCTCATCATTCAAAGATTTCATGCAAAACATTTTATACACTTCTTCTTCTAGCACTTGAGCACAATTTTCCTTACCATCATTCTCACGAAAGATATTAAAAAGACGAAGCATATGAGACAAACTAAATTCCATTTTTTTGTAGTTTTCTTTTATAGACTAAACTAGTGATAAAACAAGAAACAAAAAAGATTCAATTGCAAGATCTAAAGATATACCTTAAAGCCCTCACCTCCCTGGCAACGACGCCAGAAAAGAGCTTGATGTCTACTACACAACCTTCTTCTTGTAGATGTTGTTGGGCCTGCAAGTGCACAGGTTTGTAGGACAGTAGCAAATTTCCCTCAAGTGGATGACCGAAGGATTATCAATCAGTGGGAGGCATAGGATGAAGATGGTCTCTCTCAAACAACCCTGCAACCAAATAACAAAGAGTCTCTTGTGTCCCCAACACACCCAATACAATTTTAAATTGTATAGGTGCACTAGTTCGGCGAAGAGATGGTGATACAAGTGCAATATGGATGGTAGATAAAGGTATTTGTAATATGAAATTATAAAAACAGAAAGGAAACTAACGATAAAAGTGAGCGTAAACGGTATTGCAATGGTAGGAAACAAGGCCTAGGGTTCATACTTTCACTAGTGCAAGTTCTCTCAACAATAATAACATAGATAGATCATATAACAATCCCTCAACATGCAACAAAGAGTCACTCGAAAGACACTAATAGCAGAGAACAAATGAAGAGATTATGGTAGGGTACGAAACCACGTCAAAGTTATCCTTTCTGCTCTATCTATTCAAGAGTTCGTAGTAAAATAACATGAAGCTATTCTTTCCGCTCAATCTATCATAGAGTTCATACTAGAATAACACCTTAAGACACAAATCAACCAAAACCCTAATGTCACCTAGATACTCCATTGTCACCTCAAGTATCCGTGGGCATGATTATACGATATGCATCACACAATCTCAGATTCATCTATTCAACCAACATAAAGTACTTCAAAGAGTGCCCCAAAGATTCTACCGGGGAGTCAAGACAAGAACGTGTGCCAACCCCTATGCATAGGTTCATGGGCGGAACCGGCAAGTTGGTCACCAAAACATACATCAAGTGGCACATGATATCCCATTGTCACCACAGATAATCACGGCAAGACATACATCAAGTGTTCTCAAATCATAAAAGACTCAATCCTATAAGATAACTTCAAAGGGGAAGCTCAATCCATTGCAAGAGAGTAGAGGGGGAGAAACATCATAAGATCCAACTACAATAGTAAAGCTCGGGATACATCAAGATCGTGCCATAGAGGGAACACGAGAGAGAACACGAAGAGAGAGATCAAACACATAGCTACTGGTACATACCCTCAGCCTCGAGGTTGAACTACTCCCTCCTCGCCATGGATAGCGTCGGGATGATGAAGATGGCCACCGGTGAAGGATCCCCCTCTGGCAGGGTGTCCCGAAGGGCTCCCGAGTGGTTTCTGGTGGCTACAGAGGCTTGCGGCGGCGGAACTCCCGATCTATCTTCATATACGATGTTTTTAGGGTGCGAGGGAATATATAGGCAAAAGAAGTCGGTCGGGGGAGCCTCGAGGGGCCCACGAGAGGGTAGGGCGCGCCCAGGGGGGGTGGGCGCGCCCCCTATCTTGTGGCCTCCTCGAGGATCCCCTGGCTTGCACTCCAAGTTCCTGGGATTGGTTCTATTCCAAAAATAACTTTTCCGAAGGTTTCATTCCATTTGAATTCCGCTTGATATTCCTTTTCTTTGAAATACTGAAACAGGCAATAAAACAGCAATATGGGCTGGGCCTCCAGTTAATAGGTTAGTCCCAAAAGTAATATAAAAGTGTATAATAAAGCCCATAATCATTCAAAACAGATAATAAAATAGCATGAATGCTTCATAAATTATAGATACGTTGGAGACGTATCAATCAACGAGAAGGTGAAGCTTGCGTTTGAGAAAAAAGCAGCTGACGACGCGAAAAATGCAGCCGAGGAGAAATATGAGTTGCTACAGCAGGCAGTCGATGCAGCTGTAAATGCCTGCAGAAATGATTTCGCTACCAACATGGTCCCAGCTATCATGAACTGGACGAAGGAAAATCCAGACAGGACCGTACATGATTACCCCATGCCCAGTTTCATCGCGAGCAACTCTATGAACAACACCACAACACCACCACCTGCTCACGCAAACGGGCCTGCTGTCGCACTCGCACCCGCACCCGCTCATAGCAGCCCATCCTCAGTCTCTCGCGAGCTAGGAGGGCCTTCATCTTTGGCTGAGCTCGATGCCCTCACAGTAATTACATGTCGCACCAACATATATATCTAGAATATTCCATTTTTTTGCCTTTCAGATGTTTTACGCCGCAGACATGTTGCAGGCCGACGAAACCCCATGCACCGTACTCTACTTGATCAAAGTCTAGAAAGTGGATGTGGGAAAGGGAGTGACAACGAAGCCATTGCAACTCACGTTCCACACCCAGCCGATGCCCGCTGGGCACTTTAGGGTTACCTTGTCGAGTGTGAAATCGGGGCACAAGGATTTGCAAACCTCAACACAAGTATTTCTCAATTTCACCATTACTCAACTAGCACGACTCTAATATCACCACCTTTATATCGCAAAACTATTGCAAGGAATCAAACATATCATATTCAGTGATCTACAAGTTTATTTAGGATTTTATGACTAACCATGTGAATGACCAATTCCTGTCATCTCTCTAAATAGATATAAGTGAAGCAAGAGAGTTTAATTCTTTCTACAAAAGATATTTCCATGCTCTAACAATTATATGTGAAGCAAAAGAGCATTCTACAAATGGCGGTTGTCTATATGAAGAGAAACAGGCAATCCAAACTTCAAATGATATTAGTGAAGAACGTGAAGCATTCTATAAAGCCATACTCAAAAGATTTCAGTGAAGTGCAATGAGCATTCTATAAATCAACCAAAGACTATCTCATACCAGCATGCTGCATAAAATAAAAATTAAAACTAAATGCAAAAGACGCTCCAAGACTTGCACATAATGCATAAATGAAATGAATACGAAAACATACCGATACTTGTTGAAGAAAGAGGGGATGCCTTCCGGGGCATCCCCAAGCTTAGACGCTTGAGTCTCCTTGAGTATTTACTTGGGGTGCCTTGGACATACCCAAGCTTGAGCTCTTGTCTCTCTTCCTTTTCCTCATATCGAGACCTCCTCGCTTAGACATTTCATCCACACAAAACTTCAACACAAAACTCGGTAAGATCCGTTAGTATGATAAAGCAAATCACCACTCTAAGTACTGTTGCAAACCAATTCATATTTTGTTTTTGCATTGTGTCTACTGTAATATAACTTTTTCATGGCTTAATCCACTGATATAAATTGATAGATTCATCAAAACAAGAAAACTATGCATCAAAAACAGAATCTGTCAAAAACAGAACAGTCTGTAGTAATCTGAACAATCACCATACTTATGCTACCCGAAAAATTCTACCAAAATTAGGAAAAATAAACAATTTGTACAGCAAGACAGTGCAGAAGGATTCAGAACAAATTGACGTTCCAGATAAAAATGTAAAATCGCGTACTAAAGCCAAAGTTTCTGTCCTGCACCATACAAACCAACAAACATTGTAAACAAACCTAAAGGCAAACCTTGGCACATTATTTTTATAATACAATGAAATTGTACAAGGGGACAATTATTTTTGATGAAAAGTTTCTGTAATCAAGATTCAGAAAGTTTCCGTGAGCATGAACAAAGTTCAAGGAATCTCCCACTTCAACAATGCTTGTCTCTCTCACTTTCACTTTCCTTTTCTAAAAGTTTTTAGGTTCCCCTCTTTATTTTTATTTTGTTTTTAAACTATATAAAAGCACTCAACAGAAATAAATGACTCTTAAATGACTCTCTAAAACTTCCGGGTTATCTCCCTGGCAGCGCTTTCTTTAAAGCCATTACGCTAGGCATATAGTGCTCAAGTAAATGATCCACCCGGATCCCAAGGTATATCAAAGCCAATTTTAATTAACAATGATTTGTAATTTAGTAGTGAGCACAAAGTAACATATATCAAGCAATGACAAAGTCTAACTCTCTTACTATGCATTGACATGTCATAAAAGAACAATTCATGCACACATAGTAAAGGCCAATGCATAGTATAAACAGTTTCTTGCAATTTTATCATATTGGAAACATAGATAGGTGGAGATATAGTTCCTCTCTCATAATAATTGCAAGTAGGAGTAGAAAGCACATGCATATTACATTCATCAAAATCATCATGTGGAATGGTAATAGGCAACCCATCAATATAATCCTTAATAAGCACAAACTTCTCTGATAAAGTGTAGTAGGGAGAATTCAAAAAGATAATAGGACTATCATGCGAGGGTGCAATAGCAACAATTTCATGTTTAACATAAGGAACTATAGCAAGTTCATCTCCATAAGCATAATTCATATTGGCATCTTGGCCACAAGCATAGCAAGCATCATCAAAAGGGGATATTTCAATAGAATCAACGGGATCATAGCAATCATCATAGCAATCATCCTTCGGTAAGCACGAAGGGGAATTAAATAATGTACGAGTTGGACGGTTACTCTCATTAGAAGGTGGGCACGGGTAGCTAATCCGCTCTTCCTCCTTTTGTTCTTCGCTCTCCTCATCATCTTTTTCATCCAATGAGCTCATAGTTTCATCAATTTCTTCTTCCATAGGTTCCTGCAAAATATTAATCTCTTCTTGGACAGCAGAGACTTTCTTCATAAAAGCATTAATATAGTAATTTTACTCATAATTTTCATAGCAATATCTAAGCATGGCAAGATTTTCAGGCCTATAACCATCATCATCAAAAGCTTCATACTTTTCAAACAAAGCTTTAATTTCACAAGCATACTTAAAAGCAACAAATTCTTCTATTTGTTCCACATCATAGTAATCATATATACCATTAGCATAAGAAGCTAAGGTTTCATTATCATTAAATTTGCATGAAAAGGGAAGGTGTGGAGCCTCCATCCTAGAGCAACAAGTAATATCATATCTCAAGCATAGATTCCAGGCATACCAACGCAATATAATAAATTGAACCCATAATAGTTTCCCTTTTTGTGTCGAGTGATAATCCCTACAGTATTAACGTTGATCCAACGTGTCTCCCATTATAAAGTTGAATGGGGTTTTCTCAGAATTATCAAAGTAGTACATAATATCTCTCGCATAATGAGAGTCGGGGGTTTTAGGAGTTACCCCATCTACATGAGTAGCAAGTACATCTATTTTTTTGGTATTTTGCGTTCCATATCCATAACTAAAGATAGAGAACAACTTAGAACAGGAAATAAAAATTACTTAGTGATAAAGAAAACAAGCACACACGAGAATATTCACCCCACGTTATGACTCCCCGGCAACGGCGCCAGAAAAAGGTCTTGATAACCCGCAAGTATATGTGATAGTTGTAGCCTCTTTCGATAAGTAAGAGTGTCAAACCCAACGAGGAGCTAAAGGCAGAACAAATACTCTCTCAAGTCCTATCGGCCACTGATAGGACTCTACGCATGCTTGGTGTTCGCTTTACCTAGAACAAGTATGAAACTAGAAGTACTTTGTAGGTGTTGTTGGAAAGGTTTGCAAGATAATAAAGAACACGTAAATAAAAAGTAGGGGCTGTTTATATAAAGATGCAATAAAGTAAATATAACGAGTGTGGGAAAGTGGTGGTAGGAGTTGCAGAATTGTCCCTAAGCAATTGACTACGTTACTAGACCGATAGCAAGTTTTATGTGGGAGAGGCCACTGCTAGCATGTCATCCCTGACTTGGAATTCTATGCACTTATGATTGGAATATTAGCAAGCAGTACACAACTACTAATGTTCATTAAGGTAAAACCCAACCATAGCATTAAGATATATTGGTCCCCCTTCAATCCCGTATGTATCAATTTCTATGCTAGTCTGGAGCTTCTGTCACTCTTGCCCTCCAATACATAGTCCTATAACCATACAACTAACCCTATGGTGTGATCCACGCGCATGCTCATATGATGGGCACCATAGGATAGCAACATAACCACAAGCAAATTAAATCAATCATAGCAATTCATCAACCACCAATAGGATAACGAAAATCTACTCATACATCATAGGATGGCAACACATCATTGGATAATAATATGAAGCATAAAGCACCATGTTCAAGTAGATGGTACAGTGGGTTGCGGGAGAGTGGACCGCTCTAGATACAGGTGGGAAGGTGATGGAGATGTTGGTGAAGATGACGGTGGTGTTGGTGAAGATCGCGGTGATGATGATGGCCCCCAGCAGCGCTCTGGCGCCACCGGAAGCAAGGGGGAGAGAGCCCCCCTTCTTCTTCTTCTTCCTTGACCTTCTCCCTAGATGGGATAAGGGTTTCCCCTCTGGTCCTTGGCTCCCATGGCTTGGGAGGGGCGAGAGCCCCTCCGAGATTGGATCTATCTCTCTGTTTCTGCATTCTCTGATTCTGCCCTGGCACCGTTTCCTTTATATCTGGAGATCCGTAACTCCGATTGGACTGAAACCTTCGCCCAGATTGTTTTCCAAAAATTAGCTTTCTTGCGGCCGAAGAAGGCATCAACCGCCTTACGGGTGGCCCACGAGATAGCAGGGCGCGTCCCCCTGGAGGGGTGGCGTGGGCCACTCTCGTGGCCACCTCGGGCACCGTTTCGCGTTGATTCTTCCTCCCAAAAATCACAAATATTCCAAAATAATTCTCCGTTCGTTTTTATCCCATTTGGACTCTGTTTCAAATTGGGTTTCTGCGAAACATAAAACATTCAACAAACAGGAACTGGCACTTGGCACTGGATCAATATGTTAGTCTCAAAAAATAGTATAAAAAGTTGCCAAAAGTATATGAAAGTTGAATAATATTGGCATGGAACAATCAAAAATTATAGATACGACGGAGACGTATCAGCATCCCCAAGCTTAATTCCTACTCGTCCACGAGTAGGTAAATGATAAAAAAGATAATTTTTGATGTGGAATGCTACCTAGCATAATCTTGATCATATGTCTAATCATGGCATGAGTATTAAGACACGAGTGATTCAAAGCAATAGTCTATCATTAGACATAAAAACAATAATACTTCAAGCATACCAACCAAGCAATTATGTCTTATCGAAATAACATAGCCAAAGAAAGCTCATCCCTACAAAATCATATAGTCTGGCTATGCTCCATCTTCATCACACAAAGCATTCAAATCATGCACAACCCTGATGACGAGCCGAGCAATTGGTTCATACTTTTTAACGCGCTTCAGCTTTTTCAACTCTTACGCAATACATGAGCGCAAGCCATGGACATAGCACTATGGTGGTATATGGTGGTGGTTATGAGAACAAAAAAGGGAGAAGATAGTCTCACATCAACTAGGCATATCAATGGGCTATGGAGATGCCCGTCAATAGATATCAATGTGAGTGAGTAGGGATTGCCATGCAACGGATGCACTAAGCGCTATAAGTGTATGAAAGCTCAAACTAGAAACTAAGTGGGTGTGCATCCAACTTGCTTGCTCATGAAGACCTCGGGCATTTGAGGAAGCCCATCATCGGAATATACAAGCCAAGTTCTATAATGAAAATTCCCACTAGTATATGAAAGTGAAAGCATAGGAGGCTCTCTCTATGAAGAACATGGTGCTACTCTGAAGCACAAGTGTGGTAAAAGGATAGTAACATTGCCCCTTCTCTCTTTTTCTCTCATTTTTTCTCTTTTTCTTTTTCATTTTTTTCTTTCATTTTTTTCTTTTTGGTGGGCTTCTTTGGCCTCTTTTTTTATTTGGGCTTCTTTGGCCTCTTTTATTTTTCATAAAGTCCGGAGTCTCATCCCGACTTGTGGGGGAATCATAGTCTCCTTCATACTTTCCTCACTGGGGCAATTCTCTAATAATGATGATCATCACACTTTTATTTACTTACAACTCAATATTACAACTCGATATCTCGAACAAAGATATGACTCTATATGAATGCTTCCGGTGGTGTACCGGGATGTGCAATGATCTAGCATAGCAATGACATCAAAAAATGGACAAGCCATGAAAACATCATGCTAGCTATCTTACGATCATGCAAAGCAATATGACAATGAATGCTCAAGTCATGTATATGATGATGATGGAAGTTGCATGGCAATATATCTCGCAATGACTATGGAAATGTGATATGTCTCCAACGTATCTATAATTTTTGATTGCTCCATGCTACTTTATCTACTGTTTTGGACTATATTGGGCTTTATTTTCCACTTTTATATTATTTTTGGGACTAACCTATTAACAGGAGGCCCAGCCCAGAATTGTTGTTTTTTCCCTATTTTAGTGTTTCGAAGAAACGGAATATCAAACGGAGTCCAAACGGAATGAAACCTTCGGGAACATGATTTTCTCACCGAATGTGATCCAGGAGACTTGGACCCTACTCCAAGAAGTGCCAGAGGCGGTCATGAGGGTGGAGGGCGCGCCCCCCTGGGCGCGCCCCCTACCTCGTGGGCCCCTGTTGCTCCACCGACGTACTCCTTCCTCCTATATATACCTACGTACCCCCGACAGATCAGAGAGGGAGCCAAAAACCTAATTCCACCACCGTAACCTTCTGTATCCACGAGATCCCATCTTGGGGCCTGTTTCGGAGCTCCACTGGAGGGGGCATCTACCACGAAGGGCTTCTACATCAACACCATAGCCTCTCCGATGAAGTGTGAGTAGTTTACTTCAGACCTTCGGGTCCATAGCTAGTAGCTAGATGGATTCTTCTCTCTTTTTGGATCTCAATACAATGTTCTCCCCCTCTCTTATGGAGATCTATTCAATGTAATCTTATTTTTGCGGTGTGTTTATGATCTAGTATTATCTATGGAAATATTTGAATCTTCTTTGAATTCTTTTATGTATGATTGAGTTATCTTTGCAAGTCTCTTCGAATTATCCTTTTTGGTTTGGCCAACTAGATTGGTAGTTCTTGCAATGGGAGAAGTGCTTAGCTTTGGGTTCAATCTTGCGGTGTCCTTACCCAGTGACAGAAAGGGTTGCAAGGCACATATTGTATTGTTGCCATCGAGGATAACAAGATGGTGTTTTTATCATATTGCATGAATTTATCCCTCTACATCATGTCATCTTGCTTAAGGCGTTACTCTGTTTTTAACTTAATACTCTAGATGCATGCTGGATAGCGGTCGATGAGTGGAGTAATAGTAGTAGATGCAGAATCATTTCGATCTACTTGTCTCGGACGTGATGCCTACATACATGATCATTACCTAGATATACTCATAACTATGCTCAATTCTGTCAATTGCTCAACAGTAATTTGTTCACCCACCGTAGAATATCTATGCTCTCGAGAGAAGCCACCAGTGAAACCTATGGCCCCCGGGTCTATTCTCATCATATCAATCTCTATAGCTTTATTTACTTGCTTGTTTTTACTTTGCCTTTTACTTTTCACTTTGCATCTGTCTATCAAAAATACCAAAAATATTATTTATCATCTCTATCAGATCTCACTCTCATAAGTGACCATGAAGGGATTGACAACCCCTAATCGCGTTGGTTGCGAGTAGCTATCGTTTTATGTAGGTACGAGGGACTTGTGCATGGTCTCCTACTGGATTGATACCTTGGTTCTCAAAAACTGAGGGAAATACTTATGCTACTTTACTGCATCATCCTCTCCTCTTCGGGGAAATCCAACGTAGTGCTCAAGAGGTAGCAAGAAGAATTTCTGGCGCCGTTGCCGGGGAGGCTCACGCAAGCAAGTCAACCATACAAAGTACCCATCACAATCCCTATCTCTTGCATTACATTATTTGCCTCTCGTTTTCCTCTACCCCACTTCACCCTTGCCATTTTATTCACCCTCTCTTTCCCAATCTCCTCCTCTCTTTCCCATTTTCCTTTTTCCCATTGCCTTTCTGTTTGCTCGTGTGTTAGTTTGCTTGGTTGTCATCATGTCTAATTCTGTATCCGCTCCTATGTCTCCCGAGTTTGAAGTTCTTCACTTCAAGCAAAAGGCAAGGAGAAAACTTAAAAGATGCTTGGTATAGGATGATGGAATCTTATCGTAAGTGCACCCTAGAGGTGAACTTTAGAATTCTTCTTCGTAATTTTTATGTTGGGTTAAATATGACGCATAGACAACTCTTGGATTGCATCACCAAGGGAAATTTCATTGAGATTGATCCCAGTATTGCGCATGAAATTATAGAGGAATAGTGGGAACTCTACCCCAAAAGGGAGGATCTTATCCTACCCAGGAAGAAACCCAAGTGTTTGAGAAGATTTGCGAAGTAACAATTTTTTTACAAGTCTCTTGAGCCTCTTAAAAGTGTTAGCGGAAATCTTCACCGCATGAATATGTTGATTACTCTTTGTAATAAGAGGTTGGATTCTTTAGATCTAAATATTTCCGAGTATGAAGGGAAACAGAAAGAACCCCCCGGATTCGAGCATGACTCCGCCAAAAAATTGAAAATCAAAGATGACAATACCAAGATCTATCCTTGCTTTTATGCCTAGCTAGGGGCGTTAAACGATAGCGCTTGTTGGGAGGCAACCCAATTTTATTTTGTGTTTTTGTTTTTGTTTCTGTTTAGGAATAAATAATCCATCTAGCCTCTGTTTTGATGTGGTTTTATGTTTTAATTAGTGTTTGTGCCAAGTAGAACCTATAGGATAACCTACGATGATAGTTGATTTGATTCTGCTGAAAAACAGAAACTTTGCGCTCACGAGAAAACATTCAATAAATCACAGAAACGTGCTTTTGCATTGATTCTTGTTGCTGGGGATCAATAAACAAATTTTCCAGGACTACCTATTTTGGTAGAATTTTTAGAGTTCCAGAAGTTTGCGTTAGTTACAGATTTCTTCAGACTGTTCTGTTTTTGACAGATTCTGTTTTGCGTGTGTTGTTCACTTATTTTGATGAATCTATGGCTAGTAAAATAGTTTATAATCCATAGAGAAGTTGGAATACAGTAGGTTTAACACCAATATAAATAAAGAATGAGTTCATTACAGTACCTTGAAGTATTATTTTGTTTTCTTTCACTAACGGAGCTCACGAGATTTCTATTGAGTTTTGTGTTGTGAAGTTTTCAAGTTTTGGGTGAATTCTTTTGATGGATTATGGAACAAGGAGTGGCAAGAGCCTAAGCTTGGGGATGCCCATGGCACCCCCAAGATAATCCAAGGACACCAAAAAGTCAAAGCTTGGGGATGCCGCGGAAGGCATCCCCTCTTTCTTCCACTTCCATCGGTAATTTACTTGGAGCTATATTTTTATTTACCACATGATATGTGTTTTGCTTGGAGCGTCTTGTATTATTTGCGTCTTTGCTTGTTAGTTTACCACAATCATCCTTGCTGTACACACCTTTTGACAGAGCCATACATGAATTGGAATTTGTTAGAATACTCTATGTGCTTCACTTATATCTTTTGAGCTTGATAGTTTTTGCTCATAGTACTTCACTTATATCTTTTGAGCGTGATAATTTTTGCTCTAGTGCTTCACTTATATCTTTTAGAGCACGGTGGTGGATTTGTTTTAAAGAAACTATTGATCTCTCATGTTTCACTTAGATTATTTTGAGAGTCGTTAATAGCATTGTAATTTGCTTAATGCTAATATACTGGATATTCAAGATATGTGAAACTTTCTTTTGAGTGAATTGAATACTAAGATAAGTTTGATGCTTGATAATTGTTTTGAGATATGGAGGTGATAATATCAAAGTCATGCTAGTTGGGTGATTACGAATTTGAGAAATGCTTGTGTTGAAGTTTGCAAGTCCCGTTGCATGCACCTATGTTTAAAGTTGTGTAACAAATTTGAAACATGAAGTGTACCTGGCTTGGGCATCCTTATGAGTGGCAGTCGGGAACGAGCGATGGTCTTTTCCTACCAATCTATCCCCTTAGGAGCATGCGCGTAGTACTTGATTTTTGATGACTTATAAATCTTTGAAATAAGTATATGAGTTCTTTTGACTAATGTTGAGTCCATGGATTATACGCACTCTCACCTTTCCGCCTTTGCTAGCCTCTTCGGTACCGTGCATTGCCCTTTCTCACCTTGAGAGTTGGCGCAAACTTCGCCGGTGCATCCAAACCCCGTGATACGACATGCTCTATCACACATAAACCTCCTTATATCTTCCTCAAAACAGCCACCATACCTACCTATTATGGCATTTCCATAGCCATTCCAAGATATATTGCCATGCAACTTTCACCATCATCATCATGACATACATTACTTTTGTCATATTGCCATTGCATGATCATGTAGTTGACATCGTATTTGTGGCAAGGCCACCATGCATTATTTTTCATACATGTCACTCTTGATTCATTGCACCATCCCGGTACACCGCCGGAGGCATTCATATAGAGTCATATCTTGTTCTAAGTTTTGAGTTGTAATCCTTATGTTGTAATCAATAGAAGTGTGATGATCATCATTATTAGAGCATTTCCCAAAAGAAAAAAAAAAAAAAAGAAAGGCCCAAAAAAAAGAAAAAAAGAAAAGAAAAGAAAAAAGGGCAATGCTACTATCTCTTTTTCCACACTTGTGCTTCAAAGTAGCACCTTGTTCTTCATGTAGTGAGTCTCATATATTGTGCTTCAAAGTAGCACCTTGTTCTTCATGTAGTGAGTCTCATAAGTTGTCCTTTTATACTAGTGGGAATCTTTCATTATAGAACTTGGCTTGTATATTCCTACGATGGGCTTCCTCAAATGCCCTAGGTCTTCCTGAGCAAGCAAGTTGGATGCACACCCACTAGTTTTCTTTTGTTGAGCATTCATAGCTCTAGTGCATCCGTTGCATGGCAATCGCTACTCCTCATGTTGACATCAATTGATGGGCATCTCCATAGCCCGTTGATTATCCTCGTCAATGTGAGACTTTCTCCTTTTTTGTCTTCTCCACACAATCCCCATCATCATATTCTATTCCATCCATAGTGCTATATCCATGGCTCACGCTCCTGTATTGCGTGAAGGTTGAAAAAGTTTGAGATTATTTAAGTATGAAACAATTGCTTCGCTTGTCTTCGGGGGTAGAAGTTGGGAGCATCTTTGTATGACGAAAATGAAGCATAGCCTAACTATATGATTTTGTAGGGACGAACTTTCTTTTGCCATGTTATTTTGAAAAGACATGATTGCTTTGATTAGTATGCTTGAAGTATTATTATTTTTGTGTCAATATGAACTTTTGTCTTGAATCTTTCGGATCTGAATATTCATATCCCAATCAAGAAGATTTACATTGAAATTATGCCAAAGTATCACTCTGCATCAAAAATTCTTTTTTATGGTTTACCTACTCGAGGACGAGCAGGAATTAAGCTTGGGGATGCCTGATACGTCTCCAACATATCTATAATTTTTGATTGCTCCATGCTACTTTATCTACTGTTTTGGACTATATTGGGCTTTATTTTCCACTTTTATATTATTTTTGGGACTAACCTATTAACCGGAGGCCCAACCCAGAATTGCTGTTTTTTTACCTATTTCAGTGTTTCGAAGAAACGGAATATCAAAGGGAGTCCAAACAGAATGAAACCTTCGGGAACGTGATTTTCTCACTGAACGTGATCCATGAGACTTGGACCCTACTCCAAGAAGTGCTAGAGGCGGTCACAAGGGTGGAGGGCGCGCCCCCCTGGGCGCGCCCCCCTACCTCGTGGGCCCCCTGTTGCTCCACTGACGTACTCCTTCCTCCTATATATACCTACGTACCCATGACAGATCAGAGAGGGAGCCAAAAACCTAATTCCACCGCCGTAACCTTCTGTATCCACGAGATCCCATCTTGGGGCTTGTTTCGTAGCTCCGCCGGAGGGGGCATCTACCATGGAGGGCTTCTACATCAACACCATAGCCTCTCCGATGAAGTGTGAGTAGTTTACTTCAGACCTTCGGGTCCATAGCTAGTAGCTAGATGGCTTCTTCTCTCTTTTTGGATCTCAATACAATGTTCTCCCCCTCTCTTGTGGAGATCTATTCGATGTAATCTTCTTTTTGTGGTGTGTTTGTTGAGACCGATGAATTGTGGGTTTATGATCCAGTATTATCTATGGAAATATTTGAATCTTCTCTGAATTCTTTTATGTATGATTGAGTTATCTTTGCAAGTCTCTTCGAAATATCCTTTTTGGTTTGGCCAACTAGATTGGTAGTTCTTGCAATGGGAGAAGTGCTTAGCTTTGAGTTCAATCTTGTGGCGTCCTTACCCACTGACAGAAAGGGTTGCAAGGCACATATTGTATTGTTGCCATCGAGGATAACAAGATGGGGTTTTTATCATATTTCATGAATTTATCCCTCTACATCATGCCATCTTGCTTAAGGCGTTACTCTGTTTTTAACTTAATACTCTAGATGCATGCTGGATAGCGGTCAATGAGTGGAGTAATAGTAGTAGATGCAGAATCGTTTCGATCTACTTGTCTCGGACGTGATGCCTATATACATGATCATTACCTAGATATACCCATAACTATGCTCAATTCTGTCAATTGCGCAACAGTAATTTGTTCACCCACCATAGAATATCTATGCTCTCGAGAGAAGCCACTAGTGAAACCTATGGCCCCCGGGTCGATTCTCATCATATCAATCTCTATTGGTTTATTTACTTGCTTGTTTGTACTTTGCCTTTTACTTTTCACTTTGCATCTATCTATCAAAAATACCAAAAATATTATTTATCATCTCTATCAGATCTCACTCTCGTAAGTGACTGTGAAGGGATTGACAACACCTAATCGCGTTGGTTGCGTGTAGCTATTGTTTTGTGTAGGTACGAGGGACTTGTGCGTGGTCTCCTACTGGTTTGATACCTTGGTTCTCAAAAACTGAGGGAAATACTTACGCTGCATAATCCTCTCCTCTTCGGGGAAATCCAACGCAGTGCTCAAGAGGTAGCAAGAAGAATTTCTGGCGCCGTTGCCGGGGAGGCTCACGCAAGCAAGTCAACCATACAAAGTACCCATCACAATCCCCATATCTCGCATTACATTATTTGCCTCTCATTTTCCTCTCCCCCACTTCACCCTTGCCGTTTTATTCGCCCTCTCTTTCCCAATCTCCTCCTCTCTTCCCCGTTTGCCTTTTTCCCATTTCCTTTCTGTTTGCTCGTGTGTTAGTTTGCTTGCTTGTCATCATGTCTAATTCTTTATCCAGTCCTACTCCCGAGTTTGAAGTTCTTCACTTCAAGCAAAGGCAAGGATAAAACTTAAAAGATGCTTGGTATAGGATGATGGAATCTTATCGTAAGTGCACCCTAGAGGTGAACTTTAGAATTCTTCTTCGTAATTTTTATGTTGGGTTAAATATGACGCATAGACAACTCTTGGATTGCATCGCCAAGGGAAATTTCATTGAGATTGATCCCAGTATTGTGCATGAAATTATAGAGGGTATAGTGGGAACACTACCCCAAAAGGGAGGATCTTATCCTACCCAGGAACAAACCCAAGTGTTTGAGAAGATTTGCGAAGTAACAATTTTTTTACAAAAGTTTCTTGAGCCTCTTAAAAATGTTAGCGGAAATCTTCACCGCATGAATATGTTGATTACTCTTTGTAATAAGCACTTGGATTCTTTAGATCTAAAAATTTCCGAGTATGATGGGAAGTAGAAAGAACCGATCGGATTCGAGCATGACTCCGCCTAAAAATTGAAAATGAAAGATGGCAATACCTAGATCTATCCTTGCTTTTATGCCTAGCTAGGGGCGTTAAACAATAGCGCTTGTTGGGAGGCAACCCAATTTTATTTTGTGTTTTTGTTTTTGTTTATGTTTAGGAATAAATAATCCATCTAGCCTATATTTTGATGTGGTTTTATGTTCTAATTAGTGTTTGTGCCAAGTAGAACCTATAGGATAACCTACAATGATAGTTGATTTGATTCTGCTGAAAAACAGAAACTTTGAGCTCACGAGAAAAAATTCAATAAGTCACAGAAATGTGATTTTGCATTAATTATTTTTGGTGCAGATCAATAAACAAATTTTCCAGGACTTCCTATTTTGGTAGAATTTTTAGAGTTCCATAAGTTTGCTTTAGTTACAGATTGCTACAGACTGTTCTGTTTTTGACAGATTCTGTTTTGCGTGTGTTGTTTGCTTATTTTGATGAATCTATGGCTAGTAAAATAGTTTATAATCCATAGAGAAGTTTGAATACAGTAGGTTTAACACCAATATAAATAAAGAATGAGTTCATTACAGTACCTTGAAGTAGTCTTTTGTTTTCTTTCACTAACGGAGCTCACGAGATTTCTATTGAGTTTTGTGTTGTGAAGTTTTCAAGTTTTGGGTGAATTCTTTTGATGGATTATGGAACAAGGAGTGGCAAGAGCCTAAGCTTGGGGATGCCCATGGCACCCCCAAGATAATCCAAGGACACCAAAAATTCAAAGCTTGGGGATGCCCCAGAAGGCATTCCCTCTTTCGTCCACTTCCATCAGTAATTTACTTGGAGCTATATTTTTATTTACCACATGATATGTGTTTTGCTTGGAGCATCTTGTATTATTTGTGTCTTTTCTTGTTAGTTTGCCACAATCATCCTTGCTGTACACACCTTTTAAGAGATACATACATGAATTGGAATTTGTTAGAATACTCTATGTGCTTCACTTATATCTTTTGAGCTTGATAGTTTTTGCTCATAGTACTTCACTTATATCTTTTGAGCGTGATAATTTTTGCTCTAGTGCTTCACTTATATCTTTTAGAGCACGGTGGTGGATTTGTTTTAAATAAACTATTGATCTCTCATGCTTCACTTTGATTATTTTGAGAGTCATTAATAGTATGGTAATTTGCTTAATGTTGATATACTTGGTATTCAAGATATGTGAAACTTTCTTTTGAGTGAATTGAATACTAAGATAAGTTTGATGTTTGATAATTGTTTTGAGATATGGAGGTGATAATATCAAAGTCGTGCTAGTTGGGTGATTATGAATTTGAAAAATGCTTGTGTTGAAGTTTGCAAGTCCCATAGCATGCACGTATGGTTAAAGTTGTGTAACAAATTTGAAACATGAAGTGTACCTAGCTTGTGCATCCTTATGAGTGGCGGTCAGGGACGAGCGATGGTCTTTTCCTATCAATCTATCCCCCTAGGAGCATGCGTGTAGTACTTGATTTTTGATGACTTCTAAATCTTTGCAATAATTATATGAGTTCTTTTGACTAATGTTGAGTCCATGGATTATACACACTCTCACCTTTCCGCCTTTGCTAGCCTCTTCGGTACCGTGCATTGCCCTTTCTCACCTTGAGAGTTGGCGCAAGCTTTGCCGGTGCACCAAACCCCGTGATACGATACGCTCTATCACACATAAACCTCATTATATCTTCCTCAAAACAGCCACCATACCTACCTATTATGACATTTCCATAGCCATTCTGAGATATATTGCCATGCAACTTCCACCATCATCATCATGACATACATTACTTTTGTCATATTGCCATTGCATGATCATGTAGTTGACATCATATTTGTGGCAAGGCCACCATGCATTATTTTTCATACATGTCACTCTTGATTCATTGCACCATCCCGGTACACCGCCGGACGCATTCATATAGAGTCATAGTTTGTTCTAAGTTTCGAGTTGTAATCCTTATGTTGTAATCAATAGAAGTGTGATGATCATCATTATTAGAGCATTGACAAAAAAAGGCCCAAAAAAATAAAAGAAAAGAAAAAAGGGCAATGCTACTATCTCTTTTTTCACACTTGTGCTTCAAAGTACCACCTTGTTCTTCATGTAGTGAGTCTCATATATTGTGCTTCAAAGTAGCACCTTGTTCTTCATGTAGTGAGTCTCATAAGTTGTCCTTTTTATACTAGTGGGAAACTTTCAATATAGAACTTGGCTTGTATATTCCTACGATGGGCTTCCTCAAATGCCCTAGGTCTTCATGAGCAAGCGAGTTGGATGCACACCCACTAGTTTTCTTTTGTTGAGCATTCATAGCTCTAGTGCATCCGTTGCATGGCAATCCCTACTACTCATGTTGACATCAATTAATGGGCATCTCCATAGCCCGTTGATTATCCTCGTCAATGTTAGACTTTCTCCTTTTTTGTCTTCTCCACACAATCCCCATCATCATATTCTATTCCACCCATAGTGCTATATCCATGGCTCACGCTCATGTATTGCGTGAAGTTTGAAAAAGTTTGAGATTATTTAAGTATGAAACAATTGCTTGGCTTGTCATCGGGGTTATAGAAGTTGGGAACATCTTTGTGTGACAAAAATGAAGCATAGCCTAACTATATGATTTTGTAGGGATGAACTTTCTTTTGCCATGTTATTTTGAAAATACATGATTGCTTTGATTAGTATGCTTGAAGTATTATTATTTTTGTGTCAATATGAACTTTTGTCTTGAATCTTTCGGATCTGAATATTCATATCACAATCAAGAAGATTCACATTGAAATTATGCCAAAGTATCACTCCGCATCAAATTTTTTATCATTTACCTACTCGAGGACAAGTAGGAATTAAGCTTGGGGATGCCTGATATGTCTCCAATGTATCTATAATTTTTGATTGCTCCATGCTACTTTATCTACTGTTTTGGACTATATTGGGCTTTATTTTCCACGTTTATATTATTTTTGGGACTAACCTATTAACCGGAGGCCCAACCCAGAATTGCTGTTTTTTCAGTGTTTCGAAGAAACGAAATATCAAACGGAGTCCAAACGGAGTGAAACCTTTGGGAACGTGATTTTCTCACCGAACGTGATCCAAGAGACTTGGACCCTACTCCAAGAAGTGCCAGAGGCGGTCACGAGAGTGGAGGGTGCCCCCCTGGGCGTGCCCCCCTACCTCGTGGCCCCCCTGTTGCTCCACCGACGTACTCCTTCCTCCTATATATATCTACGTTCCCCCGACAGATCAGAGAGGGAGCCAAAAACCAAACTCCACAGTCGTAACCTTCTGTATCCACGAGATCCCATTTTGGGGCTTGTTCCGGAGCTCCGCCGGAGGGGGCATCTTCCATGGAGGGCTTCTACATAAACACCATAGCTTCTCTGATGAAGTGTGAGTAGTTTACTTCAGACCTTCGGGTCCATCTAGTATCTAGATGGCATATTCTCTCTTTTTGGATCTCAATACAATGTTCTCCCCCTCTCTTGTGGAGATTTATTCGACGTAATCTTCTTTTTGCGGTGTGTTTGTTGAGACTGATGAATTTTGGGTTTATGATCCAGTATTATCTATGGAAATATTTGAATCTTCTCTGAATTATTTTATGTATGATTGAGTTATCTTTGCAAGTCTCTTCGAATTATCCTTTTTGGTTTGGCCAACTAGATTGGTAGTTCTTGCAATGGGAGAAGTGCTTAGCTTTGGGTTCAATCTTGCGGTGTCCTTACCCAGTGACAGAAAGGGTTGCAAGGCACGTATTGTATTGTTGCCATCGAGGATAACAAGATGTTTTTTTATCATATTGCATGAATTTATCCCTCTACATCATGTCATCTTGCTTAAGGCATTACTCTGTTTTTAACTTAATACTCTATATGCATGCTGGATAGCGGTCGATGAGTGGAGTAATAGTAGTAGATGCAGAATCGTTTCGATCTACTTGTCTCGGATGTGATGCCTATATACATGATCATTACCTAGATATACTCATAACTATGCTCAATTCTGTCAATTGCTCAACAGTAATTTGTTCACCCACCGTAGAATATCTATGCTCTCGAGAGAAGCCACTAGTGAAACCTATGGCCCCCGGGTCTATTCTCATCGTATCAATCTCTATCGCTTTATTTACTTTCTTGTTTTTACTTTGCATTTTACTTTTCACTTTGCATCTATCTATCAAAAATATCAAAAATATTATTTATCATCTCTATCAGATCTCACTCTCGTAAGTGATCGTGAAGGGATTGACAACCCCTAATCGTGTTGGTTGCGAGTAGCTATTGTTTTTTGTAGGTACGAGGGACTTGTGCATGGTCTCCTACTGGATTGATACCTTGGTTCTCAAAATACTGAGGGAAATACTTACGCTACTTTACTGCATCCTCCTCTCCTCTTCGGGGAAATCCAACGTAGTGCTCAAGAGGTAGCAAAATGCCATAATAGGTAGGTATGGTGGCTGTTTTGTGGAAGGTAAATAATGGGTTCATGATACCCGCGAAAGTTGCGCGACACAATAGAGGCTAGCAAAGTGGAAGGATGAGTGTGCGTATATCCATGGACTCACATTAGTCATAAAGAACTCATATACTTATTGCAAAGGCCTACTTAGCCCTCAAAGCAAAGTACTACTATGCATGCCCCAAGTGGGATAGATTGGTAGGAAAAATTCCATCGCTCATACCCGACTGCCACTCATAGGGAAAGCAATCAAAGAGAACCCCATGCTCCAACTTCGTTACATAACGGTTCACCATACGTGCATGCTACGGGACTTGCAAACCTCAACACAAGTATTTCTCAATTTCACAATTACTCAACTAGCACGACTCTAATATCACCATCTTTATATCGCAAAACTATTGCAAGGAATCAAACATATCATATTCAGTGATCTACATGTTTATGTAGGATTTTATGACTAACCATGTGAATGACCAATTCCTGTCATGTCTCTAAATAGATATAAGTGAAGCAAGAGAGTTTAATTCTTTCTAAAAAAGATATGCCCATGCTCTAACAATTATAAGTGAAGCAAAAGAGCATTCTACAAATGGCGGTTGTCTATATGAAGAGAAATAGGCAATCCAAACTTCAAATGATATTAGTGAAGCACGTGAAGCATTCTATAAAGCCATACTCAAAAGATTTAAGTGAAGTGTAATGAGCATTCTATAAATCAGCCAAAGACTATCTCATACCAGCATGGTGCATAAAATAAAAATAAAAACTAAATGCAAAAGATGCTCCAAGACTTGCACATAATGCATAAACGAAACGAATACGAAAACATACCGATACTTGTTGAAGAAAGAGGGGATGCCTTCCGGGGCATCCCCAAGCATAGACGCTTGAGTCTCCTTGAATATTTACTTGGGGTGCCTTGGGAATCCCCAAGCTTGAGCTCTTTCCTCTCTTCCTTTTCCACATATCGAGACCTCCTCGCTTAGACACTTCATCCACGCAAAACTTCAACAGAAAACTCGGTAAGATCCGTTAGTATAATAAACCTAATCACCACTCTAAGTACTGTTGCAAACAAATTCATATTTTGTTTTTGCATTCTGTATACTGTAATATAACTTTTTCATGGCTTAATCCACTGATATAAATTGATAGATTCATCAAAACAAGCAAAATATGCATCAAAAACAGAATCTGTCAAAAACAAAACAGTCTGTAGTAATATGAACAATCACCATACTTATGGTACCCCAACAATTCTACCAAAATTAGGAAAAATAAATAAGTTGTGCATAAAGACAGTGCAAAAGGATTCAGAACCAATTGACGTTCCATATAAAAATGTAAAATCTCGCACTACAGCCAAAGTTTCTGTCCTGCACCGTACAAACCAACAAACATTGTAAACAAACCTAAAGGCAAACCTTGGCACATTATTTTTATAGTACAATGGAATTGTACAAGGGGATAATTATTTTTGATGAAAATTTTCTTTAATCAAGATTCACAAAATTTCCGTGAGCATGAACAAAGTTAAAGGAGCTCTCGCACTTCAACAATGCTTGTCTCTCTCACTTTCACTTTCCTTTTTGAAAAGTTTTTAGGTTCCCCTCTTTATTTTTATTTAGTTTTTAAACTATATAAAAGGAGTCAACAGAAATAAATGACTCTCTAAAACTTCCGGGTTGTCTCCCTGGCAGCGCTTTCTTTAAAGCCATTAAGCTAGGCATATAGTGCTCAAGTAAATGATCCACCCGGATCCCAAGGTATATCAAAGCCAATTTTAATTAACAATGATTTGTAATTTAGTAGTGAGCACAAAGTAACATATATCAAGCAATGACGAAGTCTAACTCTCTTCCTATGCATCGGCATGTCATAAAAGAACAATTCATGCACACATAGTAAAGGCCAATGCATAGTATAAACAGTTTCTTGCAATTTTATCATATTGGAAACATAGATAGGTGGAGATATAGTTCCTCTCTCATAATAATTGCAAGTAGGAGCAGCAAGCACATGCATATTACATTCATCAAAATCATCATGTGCAATGGTAAAAGGCAACCCATCAATATAATCCTTAATAAGCACAAACTTCTCCGATAAAGTTTTGTAGGGAGAATTCAAAAAGATAATAGGACTATCATGCGAGGGTGCAATAGCAACAATTTCATGTTTAACATAAGGAACTATAGCAAGTTCATCTCCATAAGCATAATTCATATTGGCATCTTGGCCACAAGCATAGCAAGCATCATCAAAAGGGGATATTTCAATAGAATCAACGGGATAATAGCAATCATCCTTTGGTAAGCACGAAGGGGAATTAAATAATGTATGAGATGGAGGGTTACTCTCATTAGAAGGTGGGCACGGGTAGCTAATCCGCTCTTCCTCCTTTTGTTCTTCACTCTCCTCATCATCTTTTTCATCCAATGAGCTCACAGTTTCATCAATTTCTTCTTCCATAGCTTCCTGCAAAATATTAGTCTCTTCTTGGAGAGCGGAGACTTTCTTCATAAAAGCATTAATATAGTAATTGTATTCATAATTTAGCAATATCTAAGCATGGCAAGATTTTCAGGCCTATAACCATCATCATCAAAAGCTTCATACTTTTCAAACAAAGCTTCAATTTCATAAGCAACCTTAAAAGCAACAAATTCTTCTATTTGTTCCACATCATAGTAATCATATATACCATTAGCATAAGAAGCTAAGGTTTCATTATCATTAAATTTGCATGAAAAGGGAAGGTGTGGAGCCTCCATCCTAGAGCAACAAGTAATATCATATCTCAAGCATAGATTCCAGGCATACCAACACAACATAATATATTGATCCCATAATAGTTTCCCTTTTTGTGTCGAGTGATAATCCCTAAAGTATTCACGTTGATCCAACGTGTCTCCCATTATAAAGTTGAATGGGGTTTTCTCAGAATTATCAAAGTAGTACATAATATCTCTCGCATAATGAGAGTTGGGGGTTTTAGGAGTTACCCCATCTACATGAGTAGCACGTACATCTATTTTTTTGGTATTTTGCGTTCCATATCCATAACTAAAGATAGATAACAACTTAGAACAACAAATAAAAATTACTTAGTGATAAAGAAAACAAGCACACACGAGAATATTCACCCCATGCTACGACTCCCCGGCAATGGCGCCAGAAAAAGGTCTTGATAACCCGCAAGTATACGGGATAGTTGTAGCCTCTTTCGATAAGTAAGAGTGTTGAACCCAACGAGGAGCAAAAGGCAGAACAAGTACTCTCTCAAGTCCTATCGGCCACTGATACGACTCTACGCATGCTTGGTGTTCGCTTTACCTAGAACAAGGATGAAACTAGAAGTACTTTGTAGGTGTTGTTGGAAAGGTTTGCAGGATAATAAAGAACACGTAAATAAAAAGTAGGGGCTGTTTATATAAAGATGCAATAAAGTAAATATAGCGAGTGTGGAAAAGTGGTGGCAGGAGTTGTGGAATTGTCCCTAAGCAATTGACTACATTACTAGACCGATAGCAAGTTTTATGTGGGAGAGGCCACTATTAGCATGTCATCCCTGACTTGGAATTCTATGCACTTATGATTGGAACTATTAGCAAGCAGTCCGCAACTACTAACGTTCATTAAGGTAAAACCCAACCATAGCAGTAAGATATATTGGTCCCCCTTCAATCCCGTATGTATCAATTTCTATGCTAGTCTGGAGCTTCTGTCACTATTGCCCTCCAATACATAGTCCAATCAACATACAACTAACCCTATGGTGTGATCCACGCGTGCTCATATGATGGGCACCATAGGACAGCAACATAACCACAAGAAAATTAAATCAATCATAGCAATTCATCAACCACCAATAGGACAACGAAAATCTACTCAGACATCATAGGATGGCAACACATCATTGGATAATAATATGAAGCATAAAGCACCATGTTCAAGTAGGGGGTACAACGGGTTGCGGGAGAGTGGACCACTGTAGATAGAGGGGGGAAGGTGATGGAGATGTTTTTGAAAATGACGGTGGTGTTGGTGAAGATCTCAGTGATGATGATGGCCCCTGGCAGCGCTCGGGCGCCACCGAAAGCAAGGGGGAGAGAGGCCCCCTTCTTCTTCTTCTTCCTTGACCTTCTCCCTAGATGGGAGAAGGGTTTCCCCTCTGGTCCTTGGCTCCCATGGCTTGGGAGGGGCGAGAGCCCCTCCGAGATTGGATCTATCTCTCTGTTTCTGCGTTCTCTGATTCTGCCCTCGCACCGTTTCCTTTATATCTGGAGATCCATAACTCCGATTGGACTGAAACCTTCGCCCAGATCGTTTTCCAAAAATTAGCTTTCTTGCGGCCGAAGAAGGGCATCAACCGCCTTACGGGTGGCCCACGAGATAGGGGGCGCCCCCCCTGGAGGGGTGTCGTGGGCCACTCTCGTGGCCACCTCGAGAACCGTTTCGCGTTGATTCTTCCTCCCCAAAATCACAAATATTCCAAAATAATTCTCCGTCCGTTTTTATCCCGTTTGGACTCTGTTTGAAATTGGTATCTGCGAAACATAAAACATGCAACAAACAGGAACTGGCACTGGGCACTGGATCAATATGTTAGTCTCAAAAAATAGTATAAAAAGTTGCCAAAAGTATATGAAAGTTGAATAATATTGGCATGGAACAATAAAAAATTATAGATACGACGGAGACGTATCACCGGACTCCATCGCTTTCCCCTTCTCCCGCAGATGCCGACACGGTGGTCGCCTTAGACTTTTCGTCCCTCAGCCCAAGGAGGAAGAGGAGGTGGAGGACGAGTGAGTATCTTGCCCCCTGTCATTTCCGCCCTTCCCAACCGTGCCACTTTTCTTGATTTGTTTTTGTCTTCGCAGGGATGCGGAGACGCTGGCCCAGCGGGAGGCAAAGAAAGCTAAGGCCTCGACGGGCAGCCAGCACCCAGCGGGCACCTCGAATGCGCCGCTGGTGGTGGAGAGCAGCCCGGACAGCAGCCCCTGGTGCAGCCCCCGTCTCAGACCCCAGCGTGTGTTCACCACCCACTCCTCATCAACGCGTGCCGGGGTGCAATTCTTTTGGCACTGACCTTGCCGTGGTTGTAGGAGAAGGATGGAAGCAGGAGGAGCCATTAAGGGCCACCCCCAACATGCCGCCCCAAGGAGCGTCCCCGGCAAGGGCGCCGAGAACCGAGCCCATGCGCACGGAGGAGGAGGAGGCGAACTTGGGCGCTGGCGGCCCCGTTCCGGCACCGGATGTTGGTGGGAAGGGGGCCACTTCTTCCTAGCCCGACACGGGTGAGTTAATTTGCCTTCCGTCCCTGCTTGTTTCTTCGTCTTCTTTTGATCCTTTGTTCGGCTCTGCCTTACCCTCCTTCTTGGCATCCAGGCGCTCCCTTAGCGGACCAGGAGAACACCGACACTATCATCAAGGAGGTCGCCAAGTACGCTGAGTCCAAGGCCACCAAGATCGCCACCGAGGAAGCCGCCAAGGATGCTGCCGAGGACGCCGCCAAGGAGCCGGACGGGGAGACCGGCAAGGCCACTGCCGAGGAGGCCGGCAAGGACCGAGGAGGGGGCGGTTGATGATCAACCCTCCTCCTCCGCCGCCTCTGGCTCAAGCAAGTACTTGAAGGTGGGCAATGACCTGTTCGTCCACCACCCAGGGATGACAAGCATCGGGGCGCCCTCTGAGGGGGAGGTGTTTGACGGCGAGGTGCTCGCCGCCGCCGGGCTCGAGGTTGTTGATGAACCGAGAACCAGTGGCGGCAGTTCCCAAGAAGTGCGGCTCCTCCAGGCCATAAGCTCCAGCTTTAACAAGCTTCAGGCGCTCCACCGCACCTGCCTGGACAAGGCGAAGTCTAGGGCGGCGGTGGAGAACAAGGCGGGGGCGGACCTTGAGGAACGTGTCGCCCAGGCGCAGGCCCATGAAGAGCTGAGGGTTGCTCAAGACAAGCTGGCCGAGCGCAAGAAGGAGCTTATCTTCAAGCATGCTAACATTGAGAAGGCCCACGAGACGGCGGCGACACAAGCCGCCAAGGACGAGGCCATCAGGCAACAACGCGAGGCCACACTGAACTCCCAAGAGGAGGACCTGGCCGCTTGTGAGGCGGCGCTCGCCGCCACGCTCCACGGCAAGGATGAAGAGGTCGAGAAGCTCGTCGCGCAGCGGACCCGGGAGCTGGAGCAGAAGCAGAAGGAAGCGCTCGATGCTCAAGCTCTGGTCTACGGTGACAAGGTGAAGGAGCTGGAGGTTGAGCGGGATGGCCTGAAGAGCGAGGCCCAAGAGCTGGGGAAGGCGAAGGACACGATCAGCTGCGCCTTGACGGAGGCGTAGGCCGAAGTCCTTGGCAAGGCCGAGCTACTCACCCGCGCCAACGACTCCGTCAAAGACCTAAAGCTGGAGGTTCTTGAGGGGACGTTTCAGAGGTCAGGACCTGGGAGGGAATCCTGACCAAGCGCCTGGCGGAGGAGAGGCAGCTGCGGAAGAATAACACCGCCAATCACGAAGATTTCGTGCAGGGCGAAAACCTCTAGATTAGCCACCTTGCCGACGTCGTCGGCAGGATAACCAAGAAGCTGGCTGACATGGGAATGTCGGACGTGAGGTACGCCTCGGAGCCAAACGTGAGTCCCAACGCCAGGTTGACCTTGTTCTTTGAGGGCGTTCTTGAGGCCCTGGAGCAATTTCGCTTTAACTAGGCAAGTTCCCTGGCCAATGAGGCCCAGGTGCTTTGCTGGGTTTCCATCACCAAGGTCCTCACCAAGCTGGCATACTGGAACCCCAACCCTTACTTTGACGCCGCGCTAGATAGCTTGCCGAAGGGCGCAGACCTCATGGTGCTCGAGGAGCATATCGATCCCATCATCAACCATGTTGGCGGAATCCAGAGGGTAGAGGGCCAGCGCCGAGATTAGGCACCCCGTTTCTTATCGCCGCTGCAGGTTCATGACCAAGACAATTTTTAACTTTAGTTAGAACCACAGCAATAATTGATGTAATATAACTCTGCAGTACTTCGAAATGATGCATGTTATTTTCCTGTTTGACCTCTCTTTGTATCTCCACCCTACGTTAAATGGGTAAGCTTGCCGGCGCGTAAACCCAAACTGCAGCGCTCTGAAGGACAGATCCTTTAGCGGCCGGCAGGGTGTGCTTGCTGCCAGGCGAGCCACCTTGCCGTTCTTAGCGCGGCCCCTCGAAATGTCGAGCAGACTCGAGACAGAACGAGAGTGTTGCCAATAGCGGAAGGCCACCCTGTCGTTCTCGGCGCAGCCGCTCGATCTATTGAGCGGACTCAAAACAGGGCAAGGGTGTTGCCAATAATGGAAGGGCCCCACGGCATGCAGGTTTCTCATATAGAGGGAAGATCTCCGAGGAGAATAACCTTATATAAAAAAGAATTGCTCAGAGTTTTGCGTGACTTAGCTTTCCTGTTGATCTGCAAGCGTTCGCCGCATCCGCCGACGGCGCTGCTCGCTCGGTCGCCTTCTTCCTTGGAGGCCATGGCGACGAAGAACTGCTAGACCAGATTCTCACAGTCGTGTCCCCCTACCTGGCGCGCCAAGGATGTCGGTGGGAAACAACACCTATGGGATCACAGGAATCCCTACTATGGTTCGGCGGGCGCGAGGTTGTGAGAAGAGCGGGATTAACAGTCAGCAAGCACACAGATCATTTACCCAGGTTCGGGCCGCGAGGATACGTAATACCCTAGTCCTGCTTTAGTGTCTATTTTAGTTTTCTTGGAGTTCTTGAGCTAGCTATGATGCATAACTTGTCCAAGGGTCTGAATCCCTCTCCAGTATGCCTCAGGCCTCCTTTTATTGTCAAGGGGATCGCCACAGTGGCACACAGGAGGTGGAAAGGTGTACAGTGGCTGAGCTTATTGCTAGTCATTATGGGACAAGACGCGTTTAATGCGCCCCTGAGGTGTCCCCTTGCTTTATCGGGGATGGAAACCAGGCCCGTCCCATCCGTCGCCGCTCCATCTTGCGTCGACACGCGTCCGGGCCAGCGAGGCATGTGGTGCCATGTAGGCTGGGAGGCAGCTGAGTTGGCGCAGTGGTAGGTTTTTCCCCGAAGATCTGCATGCCACCACGTAGGCGCTCGCTGAGTTGGCCTAGAGGCCTCATGTTGACAGCAGGTGTCTGCCTAGTTGGTGGGCTGGCAGCTGCATGGGAACGGCGGTGGAGTCTTCGCGGGCGTGGGTCTGGCTGTGGCCCCGCAGATGTCCTTGGCAAGGGCCTTGCCAGGGTCCTGGAAAGGGTCTTGCCGTGGCACCGTGGTTGTCCCCGGCAAGGATCTTGCCGGAGGTCTTGTGGATTTCCTCGGCAGGGACCTTGCCGAGGATCGTCGTCTTCTAATCCTTGTCTTCACAAAGATCCGCATGCCACCACAAAGGTGCCTCCCAAACCCTGGTCCCAACGTGGTCGATGGTGTTTGGAAACCTTGGGCTCAAGGGTGGCGCCCTCTACAAGCTTTGGGCAAGTTGCCCCGGCAAGGGTCTTGCCGGGGCTGCGGAGGCTGCCCCGGCAAGGGTCTTGCCGGGGGAGTCCACCTCGCCCTCTTGGTCTTTGTGTCTCTGGTCTAGGTGTTGCTTTGACCGTATTGCGTCTATGACACCTCCCTCTGTCCTGCTAAGTGTGGCCATGGGCGCGGCTCCGACTGCCTGTGCACAAGTAAGGGGTACAAAGGAGAGCCCCTACTTTAGTACATCGACAATTATGGCTAGGGGGAGAGAATGATGAGACCCTAGTGCGGATTGGAAGCTGCAAGGGTTGGGTGCTGCTATGGAAGAAGAATCTTCTTCATATGAAGCCGGCCGAGAGCACACCAATAACCACACATCAACAAGCATGTATGAAGACCACCACCCCACCTACGCAATTACCAACTCCTATAGTGCCAGGTGAGAGCGGCGGACGATGTGATGAAGGGGGTCCAATAGTGGCCGATGTAATCGGCCCCATAAAACAAAGAATGGATGATGAGATGGAGGAGACGGAGGACCCAACGGGTTTCCTCAATACAGGCGCCTATGACGGTGATAATCCCCAAGTGCAGGGAATCATCATAGCAATTTCCAAATGTGGAAGTGATAAGTATGGAGTGTCGAACCCCCAAGGAGCTAAAGGCAAGATCAATATTCTCTCAAGTCCTATCTACCGTTCACACGACTCTACGTACACCGAACGTTTGCTTCCAACTAGAAATGAAAAATAAAACTATGTTGTGGGAATGAAGAGGATAACTTTGCATGATATCGGAGAGCTAAAATATAAAAGTAGGTGCAGTTATGATAGAGTTAGAATATATTACTTAAGTATTATAAATAGCGAGTGTGGAATAATGATGGGTCGATGTGCGGAATTATCCTAGGGAATTGTTAACAAGAACGGTAATCATTATTGCAATTTCATATGAGGGAGAGGCATAAGCTAACATACTTTCTCTTCTTGGATCATATGCACTTATATTGTAACTCTAGCAAGCATCCGCAACTACTAAAGATCATTAAGGTAAAACCAAACCATAGCATTAACATATCAAGTCCCCTTTATCCCATACACAACAAAACCCTTACTCGGGTATATGCTTCTATCACTCAAGCAACCCACTATAAGAGAATCATCAACGTATTGCAACACCCTACAGCGGGAATCCCTCACGCTTGCGCGATACGGAGGGCACAATAGGACAACACCAAAAATAAAACATACAACTCATACCAATCTAGATCATCAATCAACCCAAAGACAAAAGATATCTACTCAAAACATCATAGGATGGCAACACATCATTGGATCATAATATGTGGCATAAAGCACCATTTTAAAGGAGGGATTACAGCTGGGTGCGGGAGAGTGAACAGCGTAAAAGAGATGAGGATGGTGATGATGATGGTGGTGTTGATGAAGACAATCACTGCGGTGATGATTCCCCTCCCGATGGCACTCCGCCGCCACCGAGAGAGAGGGGGAGAGGCTCTCCCCCTTGTGCTTCCTCCTCCATGGCCTCCCCCTGGATGGGGAGAGGTTCCCCCTCTGGTCCTTGGCCTTCATGGCGATGATGTCCCCTCCGGGATCCTTCCCCATGGCCTCCGGTGATGATGGCCCCCTCCAGCAGGGTGCCAAAGAGGGCCTAGATTGATTTCTCGTGGCCACAGAGGCTTGCGGCGGCGGAAGTTCTGATATAGGTTATTTTCTGGAGGTTTGGGCATTTGTAGGAGAGGTTGGCGTCGAGAACAAGTCAAGGGGCCCCATGGGAAGTCCACAAGGCACAGGGGCGCGCCCCAGCGGGTGTGCGCGCCCTCCACCCTCGTGGGGCCCACGAGACTCCCCTCGAGTAACTCTTTGTTTCATTATTTTTTTGTTTTCCAGAAAAATTCTCCGTTGATTTTCAGCGCATTCCAAGAACTTTTGTTTCTGCACAAAAACAACACCACAGTAGTTCTGCTGAAAACTGCGTCAGTCCAGGTTAGTTCTAATGAAATCATACAAAACTATTGTAAACATGGCATGAATACTTCATAAATTATAGATACATTGGAGACGTATCAGCATCCCCAAGCTTAATTCCTGCTCGTCCTCGAGTAGGTAAATGATAAAAGAAATAATTTATGAAGTGTGAATTCTAGCAAGTGCATAAGTTTGATCAATGATAGTTCCAATCACTTTTTCTACCATCATTATATATCATAATAGTAGCTCAACTCATAAAACTTCTCATGATCAAGTAACAAGCTATTCACATGTTAAAGTATAGATCATAAAGTTTCTTGAAAACTAACAAATTGTGCTCTTAGACATCAAACAATTGCAATTCATCTTATTTTTGAGAAGGGTCTATGTAAGAGCTTTGATTCAGAAGACTCCACATACTCAACTATCATTTCATATTTCACAATTGCTAACACTCATGTGATATTTATGGGTTGAAAGTTTCAATCAGACACAGAGAAAGATAGGGGCTTATAGTTTTGCCTCCCAACCTTTTACCTCATGGGTAATGTCAATAATAATACTTTATGAAAACCTACATCCAAGTGGATATATATATATCCGGATCGCTCCAACACAAAGTGCTTGCCAAAGGAAAAAAGTGTAAAAAGGAAAGGTGATGATCACCATGACTTTTGTATAAGGGTAGAAGATAAAAGTAAAAGATAGGCCCTTCGCGGAGGGAAGCAGAGGTTTTCATGCGCTTTTATGGTTGGATGCATAAAATCTTAATGCAAAAGGACGTCACTTTATATTGCCATTTGTGATAAAGACCTTTATTATGCAGTCTGTTTCTTTTATTTCTTCTCTATCACAAGTTCGTATAAAGCTTATTTTTTTTGCACTAATAGATCATACATATTTAAGGAGCAATTTTTATTGCATGCACCGATGAAAACTTAGTTGAAGGATCTTACTCAATCCATAGGTAGGTACGGTGGACTCTCATGGCAAAACTGGTTTAAGGGATGTTTGGAAGCACAAGTAGTATCTCTACTTGGTGCAAAGAATTGGCTAGCATGAGAGGGAAAGGCAAGCTCAACATGTTGGATGATCCAAGACAACATAACGTTTCTGATATAGGAAAACATAACCCATTAAGTTGTCTTCCTTGTCTAACATCAAATTTTTAGCATGTCATATTTTAATGAGTGCTCACAGTTACAAAACATGTCCAAGATAGTATATTTATATGTGAAATCTCTCTTCCTTTAATATTCTTTCATGAATTGTTCAAGTGACCAATTCTGCATTTGCTAACTTCCCATAAGTTCACTACCTATACTTATTATGTGTAAAGTCATTAATCTCCGTGATATAAGCATATGAAACATATATATAAATTCAGATTCATGATATTCAATTCATTCAACGATTTACTCATAGGATATACGTGAAGCACGTGAGTAAATGACAAATTACTCCAAAAGATATAAATGAAGAACACTTAGTAGTCGAATAATTAACTAGCCATGGGAGGATTCTTTTTCATTCAAGATTTCATATTCAATGATTTTATTCAAACAGCAAGTAAAATTGAAAATACGGTCCAAGCAAAACACATATCATGTGACGAATAAAAATATAGCTCCGAATAAGGTATACCGATAGTTTTAAAGACGAAAGACGGGATGCCTTCTGGGGCATCCCCAAGCTTAGGCGCTTGAGTATTCTTTGAATATTACCTTGGGGTGCCTTGGGCATCCCCAAGCTTAGGGTATTTCCACTCCTTATTCTCCTCATATCGATATCTCACTTAAAACATGAAAACTTCAGTCACACAAAACTTAACGAAACCTTGTGAGATGGGTTAGTATGATAAAGAGTAAATCATTCACTTTGGTACTGTCAAAGACAAGATTAATAATTTTTCTCACACAATTCCTACTGTACCATATCATTTATACGATTTATATTGAGCAATATAAGCCATAGGAACTAGAAAACAAGCAAACTATGCATTGACAACAGAATCTGCCAGAAACAGAACAGTCTTTAATAATCCGAACAACAACCATACTTCTGCTACTCCAAAAATTCTGAAATAAACTGGTGTACGTGAGGAATTTATCTATTAATCTTCTGCAAAAAGAATCAACTAAAAATCACTCTTCTGTAAAAATTGACAGCTAATCTCGCGAGTGCAAAGTTTCTGTTTTTTACACCAAGATCACATTAACTTTCACCCAAGTCTTCCCAAAGGTCTTACTTGGCACTTTATTGAAACAAAAGCTATAAAGCATGATTACTACAGTAGCTTAATCATGTGAACACACAAAAACAGTAAGGGTAAATATTGGGTTGTCTCCCAACAAGCGCTTTTCTTTAATGCCTTTTAGCTAGGCATGATGATTTCAATGATGCTCACATAAAAGATAAGAACTGAAACATAAAGAGAGCATCATGAAGAATATGACTAGCATATTTAAATCTAACCCACTTTCTATGCCTTGGGATTTTGTGAGCACACAATTTATAGGAACAATAATCAACTATCATAGGAAGGAAAAACAAGTATAACTTCAAAACTTTAAGCACACAGGGAGGAAACTTGATATTATTGTAACTCCTACAAGCATATATTCCTCCCTCATAATAATTCTCAGTAGCATCATGAATTAATTCAACAATATAACCATCACATAAAGCATTCTTTTCCTAATCTACAAGCATACAAATTTTACTACTCTCCACATAAGCAAAATTCTTCTCATTCATGTCATCACAATAATGACAAGTTTCATGGTTAACATTACTCTTTATAGCATACATGTCATCACAATAATCATCATTGATAGCAACTTTGTTCTCATAATCAATTTGAACCTCTTCCGAAATAGTGGAATCATTACTAACTAAAGTTGACACTCTTCAAAATCCACTTTCATAAATGTCACACTAAGATTCAAACCCCTCCAAAATTGTGGGATCACTAATTCCTAAAGTTGACACTCTTCAAAACCCACTTTAGATGATAGTATTATTCATACTCCAAAAGATATAAGTGAAGTGCATGGAGCATTCTACAATTAATATAGACTAACCAATATCCAAGCTCATAATATATAAGTGAAGCACATGAAGCATTCTATAAAACCATACTCAAAAGATTTAAGTGAAGCACAAAGAGCATCTATAAGATCATACTAAAAACATATAATTGAAGCACATGAAGCATTCTATAAATCATATAAGGGCTATCTCATACTAGAATGTTCCTAAAGAAAAAGAAAAAGACAATGTGCACAAATCATGTGAACAAAACAAAAACCAAGGTATACCAATAATTGTTGAAGAAGAAAATGGGATGCCAACCGGGGCATCCCCAAGCTTAGATTCTTGAGTATCCTTGAAATATTTACTTGGGGTGCCTTGGGCATCCCCAAGATTGAACTCTTTCCTCTCTTTATTCTTCTCACACCAGTAACTTCTCGTTCTTCGAACACTTCATCCACACAAAACTTAACAAAAACTTTGTGAGATCCGTTAGTATAATAAAGGAAATTGCTATATTTAGGTATTGTTGCAAACTCATTCTAGTTTAATATTAGCACTATATCTACTGTATTCCAACTTCACCATGGTTTATACCTCCCGATACTACCCATGGATTCATCAAAATAAGTGAACAACACATAGAAAACAGAATCTGTCAAAAACAGGACAATCTATAGTAATCTGGAAATTTCGTATACTTATATAACTCCAGAAAATTATAAAAAATACGAAAATTTAAAAAAATTGTACAAAAGTAATGTGCAAAAAGTTTCAGACCCATTTGACTTTCGAGTAAAAAAATTAAATTCATGCGCTACAGCCAAAGTTTCTGTTTTTGTACTTCATATAGTAAATAAGCAATCTAATCATCCTAAAACCAAAGCTTGCCACATTATTTTTATAATACAATGGATATATACAAGGGGATAATTATTTTCGGAGAAACTTCGATGGATTTTTTTACATTTTTTCTATGAGCATGAACACAAGTGCTCAAGGTCAACGCTCACTTCTCCAATGCATAACTTTCCAATCACTTCTCTTTTTGAAAAACTTTTTTGGCATATGAGGCAAGTGAATCTTCTTGTATTTTCATTTTTTTAATTTTTTTTGTATGTTTTACCCACAACTAAGCAAAAAAAACAAAAATCTACTTAGTGAAGAAAGCAAACAAGCACACACGAGAATATCAACCCCACACTATTGCTCCCCGGCAATGGTGCCAGAAAAGAGCTTGACAATCCCCAAGTGCAGGGAATCATCATAGCAATTTACAAAGATGGAAGTGATAAGTATGGAGTGTCGAACCCACAAGGAGCTAAAGGCAAGATCAATATTCTCTCAAGTCCTATCTGCCACTGATAATACTCTACGTACACCGAACATTTGCTTCCAACTAGAAACGATAAATAAAACTATGTTGTGGGTATGAAGAGGATAAATTTGCATGATATCGGAGAGATAAAATATAAAAGTAGGTGCTGTTATCATAGAGTTAGAATATATTACTTAAGTATTATAAATAGTGAGTGTGGAATAATGATGACTCGGTGCGCGAAATTATCCTAGGCAATTGTTAACAAGAATGGTAATCATTATTGCAATTTCAGATGAGGAAGAGGCATAAGCTAGCATACATTCTCTTCTTGGATCATATGTACTTATGATTGGAACTCTAGCAAGCATCCGCAACTACTAAAGATCATTAAGGTAAAACCCAACCATAGCATTAACATATCAAGTCCCCTTTATCCCATACACAACAACCCCCTTACTCGGGTTTATGCTTCTGTCACTCAAGCAACCCACTATAAGAGAATCATGAACGTATTGCAACACCCTACAGCGGGAATCCCTCATGCTTGCGCGACGCAGAGGGCACAATAGGACAGCACCAAAATAAAACATACAACTCATACCAATCTAGATCATCAATCAACCCAAAGACAAAAGATATCTACTCAAAACATCATAGGATGGCAACACATCATTGGATCATAATATGTGGCATAAAGCACCATGTTAAAGTAGGGATTACAACGGGGAGCAGGAGAGTGAACCGCGTAAAAGGGATGAGGATGGTGATGATGATGGCGATGTTGATGAAGATGATCACCGCGCCAATGATTCCCATCCCGATGGCATTCCAGCGCCACCGAGAGAGAGGAGGAGAGGTTCTCCCCCTTGTGTTTCCTCCTCCATGGCCTTCCGCCTGGATGGGGAGAGGTCCCCCCTTTGGTCCTTGGCCTTCATGGCGATGATGGCCCCTCCGGGATCCTTCCCCATGGCCTCCGGTGATGATAGACCCCTCCGACATGGTGCCAAAGAGAGCCTAGATTGATTTCTCGTGGCTACAAAGGCTTGCGGTGGCGGAACTTCCGATCTAGGTTATTTTCTAGAGGTTTGGGCATTTATAGGAGAGGTTGGTGTCGAGAAAAAGTCAGGGGGGGGCACGGGAAGTCCACGAGGGACAGAGGCGTGCCTCAGGGGGTGGACATGCCCTCCACCCTTGTGGGGCCCACGGGACTCCCCCCCAGTAACTCTTCGTTCCATTATTTTTATATTTTCCAGAAAAAATCTCTATTGATTTTCAGCGCATTCCGAGAACTTTTATTTCTGCACAAAAACAACACCACGGTAGTTCTGCTGAAAACAATGTCAGTCCGGGTTAGTTCTAATCAAATCATACCAAAATCATATAAAACTATTGTGGCATGAATACTTCATAAATTATATATACATTGGAGACATATCAGACGGTGACTTAGATATGATCAGTCAGCCATATGACGAATCAGGCTATTAGCATGCTGATGAGGATATGGATGATTTGCCCGGGGAGGAACGTCCTAGCAAGGATTGCAAGAAGTCTCTCTTCATAATCCTCACATGACACGCCTAAAGATGTCGCCTCAACACATGCTCAACTAGCCGGGGGTTGTACAGTGCTTAGCCCGGCAACACTGGAGCAGGGGTTAAGGAAGGGTCTGGAAGGTGTGCCCAAGAAAAAGGAGAGGAAGAGACCTGGGAAGATAGGCTCAGCTTCCTAAAAACAAGCTAGAGCACATAGCATCCAAATGGTGGATTTTGAACAGCATGTACCCATCAAAGTTGCGGCCATTATGTTCCATGTCACGGGCAAGCCGATGCTACTGCCAAAACCGCTAGAGGTCCTATCAGGGGATCTTAGGAGACTGCACGACCATGTGCTGTCGACTAAGAAAAACCTACTAGCCTCGAAGGATCCAGGATATCCAACATACGCGGCTCGTATGCCTGAGGGGAAGTGCTACGTCGACACACGACCCATGGAGGTTTTCTTCCTGCGATTTGACCATATATTCGAGATGTTTCTAACAAGGCGGCTTGATTTTACAATCGTCTGCTTTTTTGCGCTACATATGAGCTCCATCATGAAGAGATAAGAAGTCTCACAAATCTGTGTGGCGGATCCATACTACATGAACGAGCCCTTCTTGAGTCTCGGTGACTTCGAGCGTGAAACTGCTAGGGAGTACCTCCAAAACTTCATGGTATATAATAAGGACCAGGAAATTTTCCTCCTGCCTTATCATCCAAAGTAAGTTAGTTCCGGACAAACCTTTTGTACATTCAATCATTCCTTCTTGCTCATATGGAGAATAATTTGAGGTGTCTTTTTCCCCGCAGGAACGGGTGTGCCGTCCTTATCATTCTTTACCTGCGAGTCTCCCATGCCGTGTATTTCGACCCTACGAGAAACTACGAGAAGAAGGACTACACCCACATAATGGATATTCTAGATGATGCTCTCCAAGGCTTCAGCATCAGAGGTGGCCACCTGCAGATCAGGAAACACAGGAAAAAGAAGACTGGTTTCTCGCATAAAACTAACTTCTGCTGCATCCATGCCCCAAAACCAAGCAAGCAAGATGGATTCTACCTCCTCCATCTCATGATTGATTTCAGCACGAATCACCAAAAAACTTCGCATGACAAGCAAAAATGATGATCATATCCGCAAGTGGGTAGAATCTCATGGAGAAGAGGATTATAAACTTAGAGATGATTTCTTTTGCATCCAACGGGACATTGCAACGATCATCATGAAAGAAGTCGTCGATGAGAAGGGGATGTTCCACCACGTCCCTATATCGCGAGCTGACATCTGAACTCACATAGGCATGTAACGTCATGACCTCACGCCATTCAAGAAGCTAGGACAAGCCCTCCTCTATTATTGGCACCAGCGGTGGCGGCGACTCAGATCTATGGTTGCGGCGGCGGCGGCGTCTGGTGGCGGCAACATCACTCCCAGGTAGTGGCAGCTGCTTCTCCCATTCTTCTTGGACTCTGTCCATTCATCCTCGTCTCAACCATGTATGCCCTGACTCCTAACTTGGTAAGCTACTCCCGCCCCTCATCTGTTAGATCATTTGATGGGACCGTTTAGGGTCGATTGTGCCATTGCTGACCGCATCATGGATGCCGCTTAGGTTGTGGATGAACGGAGGAAAGCTTGTATTTCAGGCAACAACGCTAATAGTTGTGATTTTAGCCTGGATTCCTGTTGGTCCATACAAGATTGTTTTTCATCGGAATGAAAAAGCCCTCATTTGGTATGGTCCGATGTTAATCCAGGATCGAGAGAGGATAGTGATTGCTTGTATGTGCATTGGCATTTCCCTGATGAGGAGAGGATGATGCAACATGACAATATTAAGTATTTCCCACAGTTATGAAACCAATGTTATCAATCTAGTTGGAGAACCAAGCAACACTCACTACAAAAAAAATACACTTCCGTGATCATACGTGTTTGTCACAGTAGGTCGCGTTTTTTGTCATGCATGTACATCCATGATGATTTTATGACAGAATCAAGATAGTCATACCTGTGCTGTCGTAGAAGTGTTCCATGACATTACCAAAATTATCATCAGGAAGTGTCCACTTCCATGACGATAAATCGCGCGTCACAGAAGTGCTTTCGTCAAGGGTAACCGACATGTGGCATCCACCGTAACAGAACGCCGTTAAGCTATCGGGTCGGGTTTTGGATCTGATAACCCGTTAACAGCCCCGACCAATGGGGATTTTCCACGTGTAAAATCATCATTGGCTGGAGGAAACACGTGTTAGCTCATCATTGGGACAGATGTCATCCACTCATTGGATGGAACGCACCTATGATACGTCGACACGTGGCACGGCCCAACAACGGCCCATTCCTGTGAAAAGGCCGGCCTGTTTGACTTGGTCAAAAGGTGGCGTCCCGGCCCATGGAAAGCCTGTTAACGGCCTGTTCGCATATAGCCCATTTATAGCCCGGTAACCCAAGGCCCGTTACACCCTATCTGAATTAGGCCCGGTAGTGTCATATGGGCCATCCAATACGATTCCAGCCTATTTTCACTTCTGGCCCATGTATGGCCCATGACGTCTTTCGGCCCATATGAGGCCCTTTGTAACTCTTGGCCCATTAACGGCCCGCGGTGAAACTGGCCCGTAAGTAACAGTGTATCACTTTACACCCACTAACGGTCCGTGGTGAAACCGGCCCGTAATGAACAATGTATCACTTTATACCCATTAACGACCCGTTATTCCGTTGGACCGTTTCCAGCCCATGTTATCTTTCGGCCTTCTAAGAGCCCATTTATTCTTGTGCTCATTTTAGCATTCGTTTACTTACGGCCCGTTACTGTCATTTTCTGCTTGTTGGCCAAATTCAGCATGTGGTTACAGCCGGCTCGTTTGTGGTCCATTAATACGTTGGGCCGTTTTCATAGCGTCATCAAATACGACCTATTAAGGATGGCCCATTATGGTCGGCCCATGAACGGACGATTCCAACTCTAGCCCGTTTACAACCATAATGCGGCCTGTTATTGGCCCATGTTTGGCCAATCGATCATATGGCCCATATAAGGCCCATTGATGATACGACCCGTAGAAGGCCCATTATTTCTATGGCCCATAGAAGGCCAATTGTTTCTACGTCCCGTAGAAGGCCCACTGTTTCTATGGCCTGTAGAAGGCCCACTATTTCTACGGCCCGTAGGAGCCAGTGTTACTACAGTAAATATTAGCCCATGGTTATTGTGCCCTAGTTTTAAAAAATGGGTTATTGCAGCCACTAGCAAACCGCGGAAAAAGAACTGCAATGACTACAAGCAAACAAATAAACAAGACAACAAGGAAATAAATAAGCAAGAAACTTACACCAGGCTATCACGTCTATCACACATATTACATCCACTAGGCATCAAAGTTCGCCACCAGTGCAAATAAACGCGCCGACAAAAGAATATACAAAACTGAGAGCACTTCAGAAGGCACTAGGCCTGGCCAGGTTGGGGCCCCCAAACAGCCAAAGAAGCCGAGTAGACCTCAGTTGTGTCAATGATAGATGCATCAACACTAGATTTATGGCACGATGGTGCGCACGACAGTCCTCTGACATCTTCATTGCATCTTTCACTTCAAGTCGGAGCTGAGCTGGAGCAAGCCTTTCCGCTTTAAGTTGTGACTGAAGAAGTCAAACTGATTGAGGCAGCGACTGCACAAAGGTTGTCTCACACCTGCTGGTGAGTAGCTTCAACTCACTCTCATCATCAAGATAGGACCTTGGGGTCATCTCGCTGTCCTGAAGATGGTTTGGCTCACTATCTTCCCTAAAGTTCTGCCTGGCATAAGAGATATGACTCTGAAAGAGAAACAAGGAGACACATAACAGGTTTCACAATTATATAACCAAATAAATGGATCTGTTCTACATAAGGAACATGTTTTTACAACTACAATTTGAAACTGGTAGTTGTTGCAAACATCCAATCAGATGTACACAGCAAAGCAAACAACAGCAGAGGAAATGATGCCTATCCAAATCTATACTAGAGCAAAGTTTGAAGGCTTGAGAAGGATGAACTTACATTACATGTTAACACGGGCTGGACAAAGCCCTTCTCCATGCTGATGGAAGGATAATTCAATAAATTCCCCAAAGAAAATTCTTTATAAGCGTTGCCATTATTCTACATTTTGCAAATATTAAATATAGATCAAATAATATAGGAAGAAACAGAGGATAATGAAGCTTAGGTGCAGACTAATGATACATAATCAAATAGCAATTAATAAAGTACAGCATTACAAGGCAAAAGGGAGAGAGGTACTGACATGAGCAATGTAGAGCCCAATATTGTTTTGAGATCGTATGATCCTTTGAGCAAGGAGATTCATCTGAAATTAGTTTTCATACAAGAGAGAAGGTAAGGCACAAGCAGAAATTTAGGAGTTCAAATTTTGAATTGATATCATAGACAGTACCTGACACTGGGCTCCCAGCAGTTCTAATAGGGGTTTGGCCACTGGAGTAGGGGTAAAGTGTGGTATAGTTGGGCTTGTGTTTTCTGTGGCTGCTGATCAATCTGATTTAACAGGTATCACTACCTTTTCCAAATACCTAGTTTGTACTCCTTGAGGATCTGCACTCACCCTCTTCCTTTTGGACATCTATTAGGAAAGAACAACATTTGACTGGAAAAACATAGTGTGACGACACATGGAATAGGTACAGAAAATGGATAGGTATGGCATATACTCATATATGATGCTTAAACTAAGCAGATGGTGTAAAAAAGAAGAAGTAATGCAAGAGGTCAGATGCAAAATATGTGCGACCAATACAACTTTGCAAAGTTAGAGCAAGCACCTTGATGGGTGAATAAGATAGGCCATCCTCCACCATGCCAAGTTTGTTAGCCAGTGGATCGCTCCGCAATATTCCTCTATTGCACCCATTCTCATATTCATTTTGATAATGTTCAATATCTGACATGCATGAAAACATAAAAACAAGTCAGATTTTCTTTGTAATGCAGAAGTGATTCTAATCCAATACTGCCTCCCTGTAAACCCCTTTGTGCTATCTCTGCAATTCTTTTAAGTGATGCTATGCATGTTGTAATTTGTTGTGTGCATTAGTATAATGTGGCCTACTACTCAAAATATGAGAGCTCCAGTAGTGATGACACTTCGCAGATGACAGCTTCAACATATAGTAAAGAAGAACAAGTCGACCTGACCTGGCAGATTCAAAATATACTAACGGAGAACAACTCGACCTGACCAGTCGACCGCAAGAGAAGAGTATCATCTTAAAGAAGAGCAGAAGAACAAGCAAATTGAAGATATTACAAGTCTTTCAATACAATGCCGGTTGGCCACCCATGATGAACCAGAGCGCACAGAGAAATACTATTCTTTCCGGTCTCTCCATATGTGGCTCACATGCATTTCGAAACTAAAGTACGAACATTTAGCTAACCAATTAAACATCTCTCAGTTTTACTAATATCAGCAATAATATCAGATATGAATTTGTACAACTAAGCTTGTTTAGCTCGATGGGTGGAGCAGTGCTATTACGACACGAACCACGTAGGCTGATTGTGGTCATCATAAAATGGAGAAACCATAAGAATGATGAGTACAGTGTTGACCGTGGTAGTGGGATGGCAGATCTGAAGCTACAAACCGCGCAAAGGGTAGTTAGCAATCGATGTTTGCTTTGAAATAACAACTAAGATTTGGTATGGACAAGAAAGTATGGTCAACAAGTGACAAAGGAATGCAATTATGCTGTCTCTCTATATGTCGCGACATGCATTTGGAAACTCAAGTGGGACCTTTAGCCAACCAATTTAATGTGTCGCTTAACTAATATCAGTTATCACAGTCATATTTGAACAACTAAGCTTTCGAATTCTGAGTGTTGTGTTGTTTAGCTTGAAGGGTGGAGTAATGCTAGTACGACAGAAAGCACCTACGCAGATCATAGTAGAGTAGATAAAAGGGGAAGACCCTAAGCATCAAGAGAAAAATCAGGAAAGTGGAACTAGCTGGACCAGTGGGTGGCACACATGCTTTTCGAAACGAATATAGGAACATTAGGTGACCAATTAAATATTCTCTGTTTTAGTGATATGAGCATCATATCAGATTCGTATATCAACACGTAAGCTTTGGGTTGAGGTCTTGAGGAGCAGTGCTAGCACGACACGAAGCACCTACGATGATGGTAGTGAATATAAAGGGGGGAACTATAAGATTTACATGTATAGTGCCCGTGCTATGGCAGATCTGAAGTTGCAAACTGGACAAAGCTACTTCGCAACCAATGTTTGCTTTCAACTAGCCACTACGATTTGGTACGGAAAAGAAAAGTATAGTAAACAAATTACGATCTATTTTCTGGGTGAGATCAATAACTTAAGCACATATGGAAGAGTACCACCTCTCTTGCGACGTCGTGTAGGCCTATGCTGATACATTGAGGGTGATGTGGGTGCGATGGATGTCAGCAGCGGGGAAGAAGACTTTAGAGGGCATACGACTGGGTCGGGGGATATATCCTGTTGCCGTGGACGAGGAGGTCGTAGGAGCGGCAACGTCAAGGTGGACGATGGCGCCGATGAAGCGAGAGGAGGCGATGAAAGGATCTTGGTCCAGCACCGTGGATGAGAGACGTCCATCTCTTGCAGTGGACGACGGGGTAGGGTAGCGGCTCCGGCAAGGTGGAGAATGGGGTGGCGGACGGAGGAAGCTGGCCGCAGTGTGGAGGTTGTCATGCCGGCGACGGTTTATGAATGGGGAAATGGAGGGGAGGGGGGGATCTCAAACTTTGGGACGCGCTTCTCTGAAATGTGGGAAAGTTATGAACTTATCCCCCGTTTAAAATTTCGGACATCGCATCAGTTGGGGATAGGACGGTAATCTCGCATCTCCCAAATATTTGCCGGTAACTATTTCGGGCGAGGAGAGGGTGTTTTGCTGCCCACGGTGGGCGCCCATGGTGTATGAACAGGGCTGACAGGTAGGGCGGTTGTGTCACGTCTGAGGGAAGTTACACATCTGCCCCTATTTAAAATATTAGCCTACATCAATTTCAGACGAGGATAGTTTGTTTTGTCGCCCACCGTGTATGAATGGGTAAATGGAGGAAGAGACACATGTCTTTCGGACGAGCTTGAATCAAATGTGTTTTGCCGCCCACGTTTGGCGCCCACCGTGTCTGAATGGGCTCAGAGGCCTTCGTGTCACGTCTGATTGAAGTTACTAGTCTACCCCTATCGACAGCAGTGTAACTCCGGTCGATAAGGATGCCGAGTGTCAGGGGTAGACAGTAATTTCCATCTCTCAAACACTTGCTTCGGGCAGCCCACAAATTATAGTGAGTGTTTAGCCGCTTCGTTCAAAACTTGGGAGAACTAGCATTCATGTTTTCCCTGGGCCCTGGAAAACTAAATTCAAATCCAATTTATATTCGGTTACGAGTATCCATAGATAATTCTATGTTTTGTTATTTATTTCTTTAAAACCACAAGAATATTTATTCCACCTTTATATACGATTATGATTTAGAAATGTCGAGATCTTCGAATTCAGTACGTTGGATACACTCTGAGTCAAGCAGTTATTTCATCCAATACAATATGCTCACACGAAAAATAGTTCACCTTGTGTCAATCATACAAGTACTGAGGATTACCTCGCCTAAAAAATTTGGATCATTACAACACATGGACAACATAGGGGGTCTTGCAACATAATCCATTCAGAGACATGACACAACATGCAAGTACTATAATCTAATGAAAATTTCAACTGGTATCTAAAGAAGAACCGGGATTACCTTGGGCTTCTGATAGCAGAAACAGCAGGACCTCCTCCGTCTTCAAATGCAACATTCTTACTTCCTCCAATTCTTGGGTTGCTTGCATAATGCGTGCCGCTAATTCTGTAATTTCCAGCCTCAAGATAAAGATTACCTCATTCATGGCAGCCACGCCATCTCTTTCAGCCTCTAGTAGAGCCTCAAGCTCTATAATATCTGTGCTCAGACTACCCTCCGGCGGTGTTGCCTCTGAACTGCTACCATCTGGTAACATGGATGGGGCACTGCTTCCACAAATAGATTCTAGGGTTGTACATTGTGTCCTAGTGTGAACGGCATCCTGAAAGGTTTCCGCTGGACATAAGTAAGAGATAGTTATCGTATGATCCAGGCAGTAAGCTTACATGGTAAACGACGGACGAATTATTGCCGAGCATGGCAAACGATATTTAAATGGTTCGAAGCAGCATCAACCGAAAAAAATTAAAATGATAAGATGAAACTAGGGATGTAAGTGCCAAATAAACGACATCCGCCAGTCCCATCTAGTTAGTTTTTGCTACCTCCCTAGTTCATTTTCCTCAAAAAACAAAAACTCTTTTGAACTATCATACCACTAGTGGACTTTAATCGGGATTAAACGGGACCCAGTTGAAAGGGAGTGTACCACCGCTATATTTAAGTTGCCAAGGCATCTAAGAAGTTGAAATAATCTGAGAAAGCACTTAACAGTGTGGCCTCATATAAACTATGAAGACAGTCTTGTGATGAAGTTGAGAGGAAAAGTTAAGGACTCAAATGAAATAGGCATGCATTTCTTTACGATAGTACAACAGGCACTGCTGACATATTGGCCAACTCAGGTATAGCGTAACAACAAACAAACATTCGAATCAAGCAATACAACAAAGCAGACAACTGAACTATTTGTAATTTGGTAGGATTACAGGTTGAGGGTACAAGCCAAGAAAGCAGCCCACTCGCATTACATTTCACATGTACTAAAACACAGTAGCTTACCATATGTTGTTGTGAAGCCTCACTGCTATTGCAATGTTCTCTGAAGATATCGTCAGCATCCCGTGGTTGCAAATTTAGTTGTTGTAGTTTATTCTGCACCCTCTATTTAGGTAAAATTAATTTTAATCGCATGCAATGGTCCGAATTGATCATCAATAGTTCATCCAAACTAATGAAAGAAGGGTGTGTGCATACACGACAATATATCTGCTTCCCTCTATTTTTATGCTTGTTTGAGGTGCCAGCCCCAAAAGAACAAATATTTTGCTTGATGGGGTTGGCAGCTCCATAATTAATAGAAGCATCAAATTAGTCATGCAACTTGGGAAGATCAAGAACACGCAAACAAGTAATGAACAGAGGCTCGGAGTAGTGATGTAATAGCTAGCATCAGAAAATGTAGGGTAAAACAAACAAAAAGCAGCGGAACCACATGCTAGTTTGCTGATGTGTAATTAAGCATAGAGAACATTAAGCAGTCTGATGGAACCAACAGGTGGCATTAGAACAACACCATTATCATAAAAGTAGCATTCAAGAAGTAAAATAGTAGGCAGTGATATCTAGGAAGTACAGTAATACTACTTAGGACAAAACTAAAGAATATTAACTATATGTGCACTGGTATGTAATTTAGCACATGTAACATGTTCACTGCTAGAAGTATGGCCCTACAGGTGCAAGCAGAATAACGCGTCTCATGAAAAACTAAATGATGCCCTGAAGAAATTCAAAGGTGCGGTGCTTATGCTAGGAAAGTGAACGTAGGCGCCGGTCGTTGGATAATAGTACATGATTCTCAGTGGCGTATGGGTATAGTTGTCATACTTGATAGCTAAGGATCGTCGATGGTGCTCGTGTTGCAGTTGAGTTTGGGCCGGCTGTCGCCATCGCTGAAGCGGCTCCGGTGCTACTGTTGTGGCGCCTATCAACATACAAGAAAGCTCATCTATGGTAAGTGAACAGTTGCACGATAAAGAGAAAAACCGAAGGAGTACAAATCGAAATAACCTGAGGAGGCTGCAGCATCGGTAAAGTAGGACCAGTGGAGTTGAAAATGGCGTCTGTGGAGCGGGTCTGATGTTGTGGACGAAGGCTTCGGCGGGTGCGTTGTACAGTGCTTTCAGTGAGGCGGATCTGTTGCGGTGGACGAGGGCTTGTATGAAGGGCCAGCGAAGGGGCGAACGAGGGAGTCAGTGAAGGGCCTACGGTGTGGTGGACGAGGGCGCCGGTTAAGCAGATCCGGTGCGGTGGACCATGATGGCGGTCAAGGAGATCTAGAGCGGTGGACAAGCCAGTCGCTTAAGCGGCTCCGGTGAAGTGGTGAGTTAGCAGTTGGGGGTTCCAAGGTGCGGGAGGTAGATCCGGCAGGGTGTGAGGTCCACCGCTGCGGCGGAGGACTAGATTTGGCGGCTTGCCGTGGTTGGGGGGTCAGGGAAGGGAAGGGGAGGGGCTCTAGGGAAGAATGTTGGGGGCAAAGAGGGAAAACAATGGAGTTACCAAATCAACCCTTTTCCGTTCATGTGGCAGGTGTAAAAGAGTAATATCGCATGTGTATGAATAAAGTGGATGATTATAAAGTTTGAACATGCCCGTATGTGTATATCTCTAGGTTTGATATATGAATTTGAAATCACAAAATCCCGGCTTAAAAAATGTACCTCCATTTAAATGAATTACAAAAGCTAATGATGGAGTCGAATTCCAAAATTCCAATCTTTGGTTTGTAATTCTGGTACATCAAGGTATATCACGCATGTTCAAAAGTATCGTTATCTCAAAGTCCAAACTGTGAAACAAATTGATCAACCATGAGTGCACGATATCTCAATTACGCTAAAGTCCCTCAAATATAGACACCTCACTCTTTATCTGAAGCCACGCCCCCACCACTACTACGTCTTGAGCTAGCGTTGGTTTTCCCGAAAGAGGAGAGGGTGATGTAGCAAGTGTAGCGTAAGTATTTCCATCAGTTTTGAGAACCAAGGTATCAATCCAGTAGGAGGCTCCTCAAAAGTCCCACGCACCTACACAAACAAACTGAGAACTCGTAACCAACGCAATAAAGGGGTTGTCAATCCCTTCACGGCCACATGCCAAAGTGAGATCTGATAGAGATAGTATGATAAGATAAATATATTTTTGGTATTTTATAATATAGATGCAAAAAGTAAAGATGCAAATATGATAAGAGATAGACCCGGGGGCCATAGGTTTCACTAGAGGCTTCTCTCGAGATAGCATAAGTATTACGGTGGGTGAACAAATTACTGTCGAACAATTGATAGAAAAGCGCATAGTTATGAGATTATCTAGGCATGATCATGTATATAGGCATCACGTCCATAACAAGTAGACCGACTCCTGCCTGCATCTACTACTATTACTCCACACATTGACCGACTCCTGCCTGCATCTAGAGTATTAAGTTCATGAGAACAGAGTAACGCATTAAGCAAGATAACATGATGTAGATGGATAAACTCGTGCAATATGATATAACCCCCATCTAGTTATCCTCGATGACAATAGTATAATACGTGTCTTGCAACCCTTTCTGTCACTGGGTAAGAACACCGCAAGATTGAACCCAAAGCTAAGCACTTCTCCCATGGCAAGAAAGATCAATCTAGTAGGATAAACCAAACTGATAATTCGAAGAGACTTGCAAAGATAACTCAATCATACATAAAAGAATTCAGAGAAGAATCAAATATTATTCATAGATAAACTTGATCATAAACCCACTGTCGGTGTCAAAACCGGCAGATCTCGGGTAGGGGGTCCCAAACTGTGCGTCTAGGCGGATGGTAACAGGAGACAAGGGACAGGATGTTTTTACCCAGGTTCGGGCCCTCTCGATGGAGGTAAAACCCTACTCCTGCTTGATTAATATTGATGATATGGGTAGTACAAGAGTTGATCTACCGCGAGATCAGAGAGGCTAAACCCTAGAAGCTAGCCTATGGCATGATTGTTGTTCGTCCTACGGACTAAAACTCTCTGGTTTATATAGACACCGGATAGGGCTAGGGTTACACAGAGTCGGTTATAATGGGAGGAGATCTACATATCGTATCGCCAAGTTGCCTTCCACGCCAAGGAAAGTCCTATCCGGACACGGTACAAAGTCTTCAATCTTGTATCTTCATAGTCCGGGAGTCCGGCCAAAGGTCATAGTCCGGTCATCCGGACACCCCCTAATCCGGGACTCCCTCACCCACAATTCATCGGATCTCGACAAACACACCGCAAAAAGAGATTACATCGAATAGATCTCCACAAGAGAGGGAGAGAACATTGTATTGAGATCCAAAAAGAGAGAAGAAGCCATCTAGCTAATAACTATGGACCCGTAGGTCTGTGGTAAACTACTCACAACTCATCGGAGGGGCAAGGATGTTTGTGTAGAAGCTCTCCGTGGTCGATTCCCCCTCCAGCAGAGTGCTGGCGAAGGCTCCAAGATGGGATCTCGCGGATACAGAAGGTTACAACGGTGGAAATTGTGTTTCGTGGTGCTCTTGGATGATTTTGGGGTACATAGGTATATATAGGAGGAAGAAGTATGTCGGTGGACACCCGAGGGGCCCACAAGACAGGGGGTGCGCCCTATACGGGGGGGGGGGGGCGCCACCCTCTCTCGTGGGGTCCTCGGGAGCTTCTTGACTTGCACTCCAAGCTCTCCGGATCACGTTTGTTCTAAAAATCATGCTCCTGAAGGTTTCATTCTGTTTGGACTCCGTTTGATATTCCTTTTCTTCGAAATACTGAAATAGGCAAAAAGACAGCAATATGGGCTGGGCCTCCGGTTAGTAGGTTAGTCCCGAAAATGATATAAATGTATAAAATAATGCCCATAAACATCCAAAAGAGGTAATATAATAGCATGGAACAATAAAAAATTATAGATACGTTGGAGACGTATCAAGCATCCCCAAGCTTAATTCCTACTCGTCCTCGAGTAGGTAAATGATAAAAAGAGAATTTTTGATGTGGAATGCTACCTAGCATAATTCATAATGTAATTTTCTTTAATGTGGCATGGATGTTCAGATCCAAATGATTCAAGATAAAAGCTTATAAAACATAAAAATAATAATGCTTCAAAGCATACTAACAAATAATCATGTCCTATCAAAATAGCATAGCCAAAGAAAGCTTATCCCTACAAAATCATATAGTTAGGCCATGCTTCATTTTCATTACACAAAATACTCCCATCATGTACAACCCCGATGACGAGCCGAGCAAGTGGTTCATACTTTTTAACGCGCTTCAGCTTTTTCAACTCTTACGCAATACATGAGCGCAAGCCATGGACATAGCACTATGGTGGTATATGGTGGTTGTGAGGACAAAAAGGGAGAAGATAGTCTCACATAAACTAGGCGTATTAACAGGCTGTATGGAGATGCCCATTAATAGATATCAAAGTGAGTGAGTAGGGATTGCCATGCAACGGATGCACTAGAGCTATAAATATATGAGAGCTCAACAAAAGAAAACTAGTGGGTGTACATCCAACTTGCTTGCTCACGAAGAACTAGGGCACTTTGAGGAAGCCCATCATTGGAATATACAAGTCAAGTTCTATAATGAAAAAATCCCACTAGTATATGAAAGTGACAACATATGAGACTCTCTATCATGAAGATCATGGTGCTATTTTGAAGCACAAGTGTGGAAAAAGAGATAGTAGTAATTGTCCCTTCTCTCTTTTTCTCTCTTTTTATTTTTCTCTTTTTTTCTTCTTCTTTTGTTCTTTTTCTCCTTTTTTCTTTTTTTTTCTTTCCCTCTTTTTTTTCTTTTTGGTGGGCATCTTTGGCCTCTTTTATTTTTATAAAGTCCGAAGCCTCATCCCGACTTGTGGGGGAATCATAGTCTTCATCATCCTTTCCTCACTAGGACACTGCTCTAATAATGAAGATCATCACACTTTTATGGATTTCCAACTCAAAAACTACAACTCAAAGCTAGAACAAGATATGACTCTATGTGAATGCCTCCAGCGGTGTACCGGGTTATGCAATGAATCAAGAGCGACATGTATGAAGATTATGAAGGTGGCTTTGCCACAAATACAATGTCAACTTCATGATCATGCAAAGAGCAATATGACAATGATGAAACGTGTCATAATAAATAGAACGGTGGAAAGTTGCATGGCAATATATCTCGGAATGGCTATGGAAATGCCATAATAGGTAGGTATGGTGGCTGTTTTGAGGAAGGTAAATAAAGGGTTCAATACCGGTGAGAGTTGCGCGGTAATAATAAAGGCTAGCAAAGTAAAAGGATAGGTGTGCATATGTCCATGGACTCACATTAGTCAAAAAAAGAACTCATATACTTATTGCAAAAGTCTACTTCGCCCTCGAAGCAAAGAACTACTATGCATGCCCCAAGAGGGATAGATTGGTAGGAAAAAATTCCATCGCTCGTCCCTGACTGCCACTCATAAGGAAGACACTCAAAAGAGCACCTCATGCAACAAATTTGTCACACAACTTTTACCATACGTGCATGCTACGGGACTTGCCAACTTCAACAAATGTATTTCTCAATTTCATAATTACCCACTAGCATGACCCTAACATTACTACCTTTATATCTCAAAACAATTATCAAGTATCAAGTTGATCATAGCATCCAATTCTTTTTCTATGATAGTTTTTATTATACCCAACTTGGATGCTCATCATTCTAGGACCAACTTTGTAATCATAGCAAATACCATTCTGTTCTAAGAGACTCTCAAAATAATATAAGTGAAGCATGAGAGACTAGCAATTTCTATAAAATCATGCCACCACCATGCTCTAAAAGATATAAGTGAAGTACTAGAGCAAAAACTATCAAGCTGAAAAGATATAAGTGAAGCACATAGAGTATTCTAGCAAATTCTAATCAAATAGGCTTCTCCCAAAAGGTGTGTACAGAAAGGATGATTGTGGTAAACTAAAAAGCAAAGACTAATATAGTACACGACGCTCCAAGCAAAACACATATCATGTGGCGAATAAAAATATAGCTCCAAGTAAAGTTACCAATGAACAAAGACGAAAGAGGGGATGCCTTCCCGGGGCATCCCAAAGCTTAGGCTTTTGGCTATTCTTGAATATCTTGGGGTGCCTTGGGAATCCCCAAGCATAGGCTCTTGCCACCCTTTATTCCATAGTCCATAAAAGCTTTACCCAAAACTTGAAAACTTCACAACACAAAACTCAATAGGAAATCTTATAAGCTCCGTTAGTGAAACAAAACAAAACCACCACATAATGTACTGCAATGAACTCATTCTTTATTTATTTTGGTGTTAAACCTACTGTATTCCAACTTCCTTATGGTTTATAAACTAACTTACTAGCCATAGATGCATTGAAATAAGCAAACAACACACGAAAAACAGAATCTGTCATAAACAGAACAGTCTGTAGCAATCTGTAACTAACGCAAACTTCTGGAACTCTAAAATTCCTACCAAAATAGGACATACTGGAAAATTTGTTTATTTATCAGCAGAAAAACGAATCAATGCAAAATCACGTTTCTGTGATTTATTGAACTTTTTCTCGTGAGCAGAAAGTTTCTGTTTTGCAGCAGAATCAAATCAACTATCATCGTAGGTTATCCTATAGGTTCTACTTGGCACAAACACTAACTAAAAGATAAAAACACATCTAACCAGAAAGTATATGTAAGATTCATTACTAAACAGGAGCAAAAACAAAAAACATAAAGAAAAATTGGGTTGCCTCCCAACTAGCGCTATCGTTTAACACCCCTAGCTAGGCATAAAAGCAAACATAAATCTAAGTGGTGCCATCTTTGGCACTCAATTCATAAGTAGCACGTATGATAGATTCATAAGGTAATTTGACTCTCTTTCTTGGAAAGTGCTATATGCCTTTCTTTAAGGGATATTGGAATCTAATGTTCCCTTCCTTCATATCAATAATCGCACCAATCGTTCTAAGGAAAGGTCTACCAAGAATAATAGGGCAAGAAAGATTGCAATCTATATCAAGAACGATATAATCTACAGGCACCAAATTTCTATTTGCAACAATAAGAACATCATTGATCCTTCCCATAGGCTTTTTAATGGTGGAATCCGCAAGGGCAAGTTTAAAGAGCAATCTTCAAGATCATGGAAACCTAGAATATCACATAAAGTTTTCGGAATTGTGGAAACACTAGCACCCAAATCACACAAAGAAAAACACTTGTAATCTTTAATTCTAATATTTATAGTAGGTTCCCACTCATCATTAAGTTTTCTAGGTATAGAAACTTCCAAATTAAGTTTTTCATCACAAGATTGCATCAAGGCATCAACAATATGTTTGGTAAAAGCTTTGTTTTGACTATAAGCATGAGGAGAATTAACAACGGATTTCAACAAGGAAATACAACCTTTTAAAGAGCAATTATCATAGTGAAATTCCTTGAAATCCGAGATAGTGGGTTCAACATTATTAGAAGTTGAGGATTCTCCAATCTCTCTCTTACCAAATTTAGCATTAAGATCTAAAGACTCCGAATTCTTGGGACGCCTTTTAGGCAAAGTTGATTCATCATCAGTCCCGTAATCATCAAAATTCATATTGCAAAACATAGATCTAATCGAAGACGCATTAATAACTTTAAGATCCTCATCATTATTTTCACGGAAACTAGAAGAACACACTTTTATAAAGCTTTCTTTTTTAGCACGCAATCTAGCGGTTCTTTCCTTGCACTCGGCAATGGAAATTCTCATTACTTTGAGAGACTCATTGATATCATGCTTAGGAGGGGAAGATCTAATTTAAGAGAATCAACGTCAAGCGAAAGTCTATCAACGTTCCTAGCTGAATCATCAACTTTGAGCAATATTTCTTCAAGCAAAGCATTAAAATTCTTTTGAGAAATCATGAATTCTTTCACACTATTCTCAAAATTAGAGGGCATCTTATTAAAATTACCATAAGAATTATTCTAGGAATTTCCATAATTATTAGAGGAATTACTAGGGAACGGTCTAGCATTAAAATTTCCTCTATAAGCATTGTTTCCAAAACTATTCCTACCAACAAAATTCATATCCATAGATTCATTATTATTCTCAATCATTACGATCAAGAGGAGTATTTTCAGTAGCAAACATCTTCATAAGTTCATCCATCTTTCCACTCAAAACATTGATTTCTTCTATAGCATGCACTTTTTTACTAGAAGATCTTTCGGTGTGCCATTGAGAATAATTAGCCATAATATTATCAAGAAGTTTTATAGCATCTCCTAACGTGATTTCCATAAAGGTGCCTCCTAAGTTGTTTCGGTGTGCATCAAGAAGATCTTTCGGTGTGCCATCAAGAAGTTTTGTAGCATCTCCTAAGTTGTTTAAAATTCATGATTTCGTCTTTTCCTTAGAGTGATAAACTTAGAGATAAAAGCATCTTTGCACTTGTTCCAAGAATCAATACTATTTTTAGGCAAAGACGAAAACCAAATTTTAGCACGATCTCTAAGTGAAAACGAAAATAACTTCAATTTGACAATATTGTTATCCGTATCTTTCTTCTTTTGCATATCACACAAATCAACAAAATTGTTTAGATGAGTAGCGGCATCGTCCCTAGAAAGGCCGGCAAATTAATCTTTCATAACAAGATTCAGCAAAGCAGCATTGATTTCTCAAGACTCAACATCATTAGGAGGAGCAATCGGAGCACTAAGGAATCATTATTATTGGTATTCGAGAAATCACACAATTTGGTATTATCTTGCGCCATGGCAACAAGTAATCCAACACACAAGCAAATAGAAAAACGGCAAGCAAAAAGGGAGGAGATTGGGAAAGAGAGGGCGAATAAAATGGCAAGGGTGAAGTGGGGGAGAGGAAAACGAGAGGCAAATGGCAAATAATGTAAATGCGAGGGAGATGGGTTTGTGATGGGTACTTGGTATGTCTTGACTTGAGCGAAGACCTCCCCGGCAACGGCGCCAGAAATCCTTCTTGCTACGTCTTGAGCTAGCGTTGGTTTTCCCCGAAGAGGAGAGGGTGATGCAGCAAGTGTAGCATAAGTATTTCCCTGAGTTTTGAGAACCAATATCAATCCAGTAGTAGGCTCCTCAAAAGTCCCACACACCTACACAAACAAACTGAGAACTCGCAACCAACGCAATAAAGGGGTTGTCAATCCCTTCACGGCCACTTGCGAAAGTGAGATCTGATAGAGATAGTATGATATGATAAATATATTTTTGGTATTTTATAATATAGATGCAAAAAGTAAAGATGCAAATATGATAAGAGATAGACCCGGGGGCCATAGGTTTCACTAGAGGCTTCTCTCGAGATAGCATAAGTATTACAGTGGGTGAACAAATTACTGTCGAGCAATTGATAGAAAAGCACATAGTTATGAGATTATCTAGGCATGATCATGTATATAGGCATCACGTCCATAACAAGTAGACCGACTCCTGCCTGCATCTACTACTATTACTCCACACATCGACCGACTCCTGCCCGCATCTCGAGTATTAAGTTCATAAGAACAGAGTAATGCATTAAGCAAGATGACATGATGTAGAGGGATAAACTCATGCAATATGATATAAACCCCATCTTGTTATCCTCGATGGCAACAATACAATATGTGTCTTGCAACCCTTTCTGTCACTGGGTAAGAACACCGCAAGATTGAACCCAAAGCTAAGCACTTCTCCCATGGCAAGAAAGATCAATCTAGTAGGCCAAACCAAACTGATAATTTGAAGAGACTTGCAAAGATAACTCAATCATACATAAAAGAATTCAGAGAAGAATCAAATATTATTCATAGATAAACTTGATCATAAACCCACAATTCATCGGATCTCGACAAACACACCGCAAAAAGAGATTACATCGAATAGATCTCCACAAGAGAGGTGGAGAACAGTGTATTGAGATCCAAAAAGAGAGAAGAAGCCATCTAGCTAATAACTATGGACCCGTAGGTCTGTGGTAAACTACTCACAACTCATCGAAGGGGCAAGGATGGTGATGTAGAAGCCCTCCATGGTCGATTCCCCCTCCGGCAGAGTGCCAGCAAAGGCTCCAAGATGGGATCTCGTGGATACAGAAGGTTACGACGGTGGAAATTGTGTTTCGTGCTGCTCTTGGATGTTTTCAGGGTACGTAGGTATATATAGGAGGAAGAAGTACGTCGATGGACGCCCGAGGGGCCCACGAGACAGGGGGGCGCGCCCTACAGGGGGGGGGGCTATCTCGTGGGGTCCTCGGGAGCTTATTGACTTGCACTCCAAGCTCTCCGGATCATGTTTGTTCCAAAAATCACGCTCCCGAAGGTTTCATTCCATTTGGACTCCGTTTGATATTCCTTTTCTTCGAAATACTGAAATAGGCAAAAAAACAACAATATGGGCTGGGCCTCCGGTTAGTAGGTTAGTCCCAAAAATGATATAAATGTATAAAATAAAGCCCATAAACATCCAAAAGAGGTAATATAATAGCATGGAACAATCAAAAATTATAGATACGTTGGAGACGTATCAACCAGACACACACACATAGAGAAGTCGTTCTCTCCCCAAAACACCAACACACGAGCACATTAACACCCCTCTCTCTTGGAAAGTCCGGACCCCAATATAGGTCTCTATCACTTTGTCTCTCGGGCATGCACACATCTCTTCCCTCACTCTCTAGGTCTACCGCTATCTCTCTTACCCAAGCACACGCACTATGTAGAGTGTATATTTCCCATCCACACAAAATGTCGCCCCCAAACATCTATTTCCCTAGTTATGTGGTTCTCGCGCACTCACCTCATACACCACCCCCACTGCAAACAAGCACAGTTTGTCTCCTTGTGCACCACTCTCCTCTTTCTATCTCTCCCATATGCGGACTCGCCCCAGCTCCTTCCTTGTATACATATATGTCGTGACTCTTTCCATAGCTCCCTAATGTATCATCATTCTCGATTTCGCACATTGTTCTCTACACCATCTATTCTAGATCTCTCATGAAGTCCCTATCACACACACGATGACTCGCTTCCCTTGCGTCTCCGTACATAGGCCAATTTCGGACAACATCAACATTGTCTCCCTATCTATATGCCATTTATGGACACAAACGACCCCTCTCGCCCCCTCTCTTCCTCCCTCTCTCTCTCTCTCTGTCGCTAGCTCTCTCTCTCTCTCTCTCTCTCTCGCTCTCACACCCCTCTCCCACACACACTCGATGTCTCTTCCAAATAGTCTGCTCCCCCCGCCCGCACCCGTGCTATCTCGCTACTACACATGTCACACCATTCTCCCTTCCCTTATACTAGGTTTACATCATTAGTGGTCTCTCTACTCCACATACACACACTCACTCTCACACACAAAACACGTGCACAAACACATCCAGACACGCAGAGACACCCATTTATCTGGATCCTCATCTCTTCCCATGTCCGCATGTGTATCTCACACACTCACTCTCTAATTATGTATATGTGTCTCCATGTTACACAACACAAAGCCCCATGTACATGTCTCTCTCTATCCTCCACACAAATAGACACAAAGAATCTGTTATCATTGCCCCAGTCTCTAACATATCACACACGCACACTGCCTCTCTCTCTCGCAAACACGCTCAACAAGGGTTTCCCCGTGAATAACTAACCGTCTATTCATCAACAGTCGTGGCAGTACGGCGAACATGAGACGTGAAAAAGAATAAATCTACACGTGCTTAGACCACCTAGTATGACTACTAGGACTAGAGCAAGCCAAAAAGCGTGCCACCGTCACCCACTCCTTATCGGCACGGGAAAATCTTTGTTTTACACAGTTGAGAAGTCATTGTACTAAGGCCCCACATGCCGAGGCGTTGAATAGAATGTAGATGCTAGTTTACGGAACCAAGTATCGATAATATGTTTGTATCTCCATACTTATATTTCTTCTCTTATAAAAAACCGAGTTGGTGATGATGGTACGTGTGCCATCTTGCAATATAGACCGTCCGATCTATATCTGACAGATGGAAATTAAACTAAAAGATACCCGCACCCTTCTCCACATTTGCAGACAAGGCCTTCCCTCGTTCATCCTTATCTCCAACAAACCTCATTGTTGAGCAATTAAGAAAGGAAGCCTCTGGAACAAACTGACCTGGTGGCCGCTGCCGGTGTCGTCAATCCCCATGCCTCCGCTCAGGGTGCCCACCAATCACCACCACACCCCACTCCTCTTCATCTTATCTCATATTTCTCGAGATACCATTACTTTTTACACGGGATTACTCCCACAAGGGTCAATCACAACAAGTGTTTTATAAAAAATGCATCTTGATGTTCTGTACAATGCACGGATCTTGCTAGTACTCCTACACAAGACTAAGTTGGTGGTGATGGTGTGTCTGCCATCCGTCGTTTCTGACCACTAGATCTACATCTAAGGACTGTGAGGTAAGTTGTTGCCTTTTCTCACCAACATCCCACTTGTCTACCAATTTGTAGAAAAACCCATAATTAGTATCTTAAAACCAACCACATCCCTCCCTAACCTCACTAAAACAGCCCAAGGAATATATCCTAATTGAAACATAATATATCTCTAGTGACATATGTATATCAAAATTAGAATGTTTTGTATCAAGTTTGTGAATAAGTATTATTCTAATTATGATTCGTTGCAACGCACATGAATATTGCTAGTATTTCCAACCATGCATTTTTCCCTAGTATTCCATACTTTCGAGTTTTCCATCAAGATATTAGTCACTCATGGTTGATATTTACTTTCAATCATGTACACATATGCACTATGAAACTAGCCTTGCTTATTGGCTTCCAAAGCTTAACTTTCACTCCTACTTACAATATGTAGAGTATTTAACAAAAAACTACCACTTTCAACCAGCCCTAGGAAGAATCTATTGTATAAAAAATAGCAAAAACATACCCAAAAATTCTTAATCCACGCCAAAACTACTACCTAGCACTCCTACCGATTAGGTTCGTTTAAGCCCATTTATGACAGGGTTGGCCCACACGTCCATGCTGACGAGGCAGCTTAAACCAACACATTTTGTTTGACCATTGACACGAGGGACCCACATCTAACCTTCTATCCTGTTATACCCCCTCAAATCACTATTTTTCCTGAACATTACTTCAAACAGTACTGATGCGTGTTCATCGGTGGTGCCGGTGATGAGCGAGTTGGCCGCCGCTCCGCCGGACGGGCCGGACGCCTCGCTGGCCTTCGCACGGGTTGGCAGGCTGGCCTGAGCGTGACTCACGAGCAAGCAAGCCGCCACGCTGGCCTTCGCTTGAGCCATATGACTGGCCTTAGCGCGGCACGCGTGAGCAAGCCGCCGCGCTGCCGTGCCAATCTAGCTAGCAAACCTTGTAGATAAGCAGATGGACATAGCTATCTTGGCTAGCTAGCGGCTGCGAGCACCGGACGGAGCTGGCATCTGGGCTGCCGCAACATGGGCTCCGCACCGCCGGCGGTTTTGACCTCGCCTTCTGCCAGCGGCGGTAGCTACGTCCCATGGCCGAGGATGACTAGGTGGACGGGCCGGCGGTAGGAGGTCACTCGGGGATTTTTGTTCAGACTGACATGTAGGTCCCACAAGTCATAACGCCCGGTCGAATAGAAGGCATTGACTTAATGGGAGACTTGGGCCCTGTTAGAGGTTCGAGTTAGATTCTAACCCTGAACTAAATCTAACCAAAGTGGTGTTTGGATGGCAGGGTTAGATTGACAACAAATGTATCCAAACAGGGCCATGGGTTGAAACGTGCCTATAAGGGCACATTGTAGAGTAGTCATTTCTTGGTAGGGCTGGTTGGTAAGAGCATGTACAATGGTTTATAAGGTAGTCTTATCTTAAGTCTGCCATGTATGCAAGTGGTAGTAGTTTCTTGGCATTTTAGTGGTTTCTTGCATTATTAGGGGTTTCTTGTAAGGAACAATGTACGTACTACTAGCGACAAAAGGCAATTCTAGGTTGCGTTGTACTCCAATGAGTACTACTAGTGGTCGCGGGAGTGTATACCTTGTTTTGTGGGTTCGATCCCAGCCGAACGCACGGCGGCCTTTTAAAAAAAAGTACTACTACACTTTGCTGCGAGCCAATATTTTACATGGGTAGTTTGAGTTTTGAAGTCAAATCGACGTGCGGGCCCACAATCTGGGTGCACTGGATAGCCTAGCCACATGAACGGGTTTTCCTTCCCAGCATCCTGTGGCTCTCGTGCTCGCCCTAGCCGCACCTCGCTTGCAGCTTCCTCATCGGCTAGTAGCATATTTAAACTAGCGCCTCCAAATTAAGCCTGAGGAGCCGGAAAAGCCTGGCGGGGCATTGGGAACTGTGCAATATGGCTGTGTATGTAAAGTGCTCTACAACTACTCTCTAGCTTGTGGCGTTGCACGCATGGACTTCACTCCATTATTGGCTCTACTATAAAAGAAATTCCTCTTGACGAGATTTTTTAAATGGAGGCAAAAGCTTTGCTTCATCTCATTCATAAAGAAGGAACTGCTAACAAAGTTCGACGAGATCCATTACACCTCCACAAATGGAAGCGAAAACCCTAGTCTCGTTGTATCAAATAACTCAAATGTTCTGCCACCGCAGTAACCATCGCTGATAAACAAGCTGCTAGTGTGTGCGTGAGAGGAGCGGCTGAGTAGGCCAGCTACGTGAGAGGAGCGGCTGAATAGAGCACCGAGAGTACCCACTAGGCCACTACGCAGTTGTACTTTCCCTGCATTTATAGTACAGTGATGGTTCTAGAGAACAGTAGTAGCCTCCACTTACAACTGTAGCTCCTTGGCCCTGAGATTCAAGAGTTCAGAACTAGTGCGCTATACTAGACTAGACTAGAAGTACAGTACATCGCACTACTAGTTGAGAAAATGTAGTACTAGTACTGCTACAGTACGAGTACGTACTCCTCCATCACATAATGTAAGACGTTTTTTGACACTAGTTGGCGTGTACAAAAAATGGCAAAAACATACCCAAAACTTCTTAATCCACGCCAAAAACTACTACCTAGTGCCAAAAATTTCTTACTAGTGTTATTATTTACAGTATAATGCAATCCCATAATGTTCCATAATGCTAGTACTAGCTGTAAATAATAGCCTCACCCCTTCGCTGAGGAACAATCTACAGTTGGAAGGGACGAGGCCCTGCGGTTACTACGCTCTTATCTCCTCTTCGCCAGTTCCCCTCCCCCCCGAAGAGAAGGCAGTTCGTTGCTGCTCCCATGGATTCGCCAGGCGGTTCTCCTCCTCGTCGGGGCTGGGAGACCTTGGACGATGATCCTCTGGGAGAAATCACACGCCGCTCCGCCGTCCTCACCGCCGCAAGACTCGGTGCTTCCTGCACCAACTTTTTCAAGACGCTGCTTAAACAGGCTTGGGAAAAGGCCATGCTTGTTGGTCTTCCATGCGTCCTCGAGGAGAAGGTTCTTCTATGGGACAATCCTTCAAACAGTCCACCGCTTCCTGGCCATGGTTGCACATTGACTCCACTAGAGTTGCCGATGTTGAGAGGTAGTCGGATTTTGTCCGATGAGCAGGTTAGTAAGGGAGTTTGATCATGTAGTACTTAGTTATTCCATTTACATCCCGTAATTTCTCTGCTGCCCACCGTCTTATATATAGGTCTGGATCCGTGCCAACGAAGATTGCCTTGCATACCTCCGGCTGAATACCACCATCATTTTGCACAACATCCATAGCAGTGCGGCCGTTCTGGTAGACCCCTTCTCCACCATTGGGATCGGCCTTCCAGACTGGCTGGGCTTGAATATGTATGATGATGCCTACATGAGATTGAAGAAGATAGGAATTGCGGACCCGCCGACAAAGCAATGCGGCTATGATTACTATCTCATCGCGGTGTTCGACATAAGGATTGCCATCGCAAGAGGCAGTACCGACAGAGGCTGGCGCATGTTGGCGGCGGCGGATTTGTACCCCTACATGTTCGAAGACGATGTGCGCTATCTAGGCCACATCTTTGCGGTGACAAGCCAGGGGCTTGTTTCATCTGGTTGCCATCCTACGGTACGGCAGATTACAAACGGAATGCACAAACCATCATTTGCATCCCTAACGGTACTCCATTATTTTGCAGGGATCAGTCACCCCCCGATCAAAATAAGATCGCCGATCCTGGATGTGCATTTGCTTCCGTGATTCGGTCTAACCTGGAACCTTGTAGCTGACTTTGGCATATAGGGATCAACTATCTTAGCAGTCGTTATCCAGGGTACCACTGATGTGCAACATGGTCACACAATCTACCATGATTGGACCATCACCATCTACCCATGTATTCCATTTTTTAACCCTCTCGCATTCTCTTTCATTGTTGTACTAGTAGTATACTTAGTAGTAGTACTAGTAGGAGTACTTTTTACCTTGGAGGACGCGTATAACTAGTTAGGCCCTTGAACACTTGAACCCACTAGCTTCCACCATTTTTGTTTTTCCATGTCTTACAATCTCATCCAGGTAGCCAAGAGTGGCTATATATAATAAGCCAGTTATTTTAGTTCCTCTATACCAGAGTAGTACTATGTGCTGCACAGTATTACTGACCACCATATTTGAGCATTATTATGCATGGACCTTGACTATGTACATCACCATGTGTCCAGATCTGGGATGCCACGTGTACCAGATGAACGGCGCCGAGCTCGACCCCTGTGATGGTACGTGGGTGCCGAGGAACACTCTTGGAGAGTTCTCGCTTTTCATCGGGGACAGCTACCCCATTGTGAAGGGGATGCCACCTTCTGTGCACAACACTGAAGGCCTGCCGTTCATGAAGCATGGTTGTGTCTTTAGTGCACGACACTGAAGGCCTGATTTATGCAGCTTCAGCTTGGATGAGTCTCCATCGTGTGGAACCGGACTAGAAAGCTGCGACAATGATTCCCGTTGCCCACCGCTATGGATCGTGCCATCCATGAAGAACACCTGGGACTGGAACCTGGAGGAGGACATGTAGTCCATCTATAATGTGTAAGTGGAGTACGGTAATTGTGAATGGTCGCGATGTGAATATATGTAGATTAGTCATGCACAAATTTATCACATGAATTGGATATGAACTTGTGTGGCATACTGGCATTTGTCCTTTAGAATTTATTACTAGTAAACGTGTTATGTGTACGTGCAACTTGTGTGGTTGTTGCACGGACTCCAACATGCTCTTTGAGAAAAAAAGGTGGCACAACTTTGGATATACATGACGTGGCGGCATCATACAGTAGCATCATTCTCTATTGTTGTAGTACACTCCTACTAGGACGACAACTCCTATAAAACCATGCGCTTGGCTCTTTGCCTCTTCGGGAGGTTCAATAGTTCGTACTCGTGTGAACCTTGCACTTGTCTCTTTGCTTCTTCGGAAGGTCCAACAATGATGATACTACAGTACAACTACTGCATGTCCACCGCGAGGGCGAGGGTGAGGGAGAGGGAGAGGGAGAGGGAGAGGGCGGTGTAGTCAAAAGACTCAAAACCGTCTCCTCGTCCTGCGAACCACCGCGTGCGTGGGCGAGGGAGAGGCGTAGTAAGCAAGCTTCTCCTTGTTCGGCGAGTTGACGGGACACATCAAAGCAGTACTAGTACTAGTAGTCCATACTGCGTCCTTTCCGATTAATATGGCTTAATTTGAAATGAGAAAATACACTGGCGGTCAACGTATGTAACAATAGGCTCTTTACGGTCACTATATATAGTTTTGCGGTGATTATACGATCACTAGCTCATCGTAGAGCACCGTATTGAACCCTACTGACCGGCCACATAGTCGACGTGGCACTTTGTTGACTGGTTAAATTGTCACCTGGTTTCTAGGTCCCACCTGTCAGTTGGAAAAGAAAAGAAATCAGTTAAACAAAACTTTACGCTGGTGTGACACGAGTCCAACCATTGCGCGCGAACCACCCTTGCTGTGTATGTGAGTGCATGCATGTGTACTACCTCGGTCTTCTAACAAAGAGTGTACATCGGCTATAAAACAAAGAGTGTAGTACATGTTGTACATCTACACTTCCAATGCATTTAGCCTTTAATCTAAATCGATATTGATTGACTAATGCACCAACTTGTGCTGTAGATATAGGCTACATGTCTATCCTTATTGACAACATGCAACAGCCTTCATTTAATCTTCTTCTCTTAATGGTCGCATGCACACATAAGTCTGCTACTTTTGGGCGTTAATTATGCCCTGTTCAATGTGTAAATCTCTAAATGTATAGTCTTTCACGAACGTAGGGACTAGGTTGAGCACTTGAGCGTGAGCATGTGTGTTGCGTCGTGTGCTATGTGCTACATGGGTGCGTGAGTGTTGCGTGTGTCCATGTGTACGTGTGAGTGTTGCATGTTGCATGTTATGCATGCATGCATGGGGCTTACTCCCTCCCATTGACATGTTTATATTTCAAGCTTCCTCTGTTCCCTCCATATGGTGATACTCCCTCTGTTCCCAAATACGGAGTAAAATCCTGCCTCTGTTCCCAAATATGGAGTATTTGTCTTTCTACAGATTTCAACAAGTGAGTAGGTACGGAGAAAAATGAGTGAAGTGAGCGTAGAGGCATAGGGATACTGTAGAAAGGAAGTCCTCGCGATCCATTATTCCCCATCTCGGTCAGAGAGAACTATTCAACTAGTCTTCGCAGTGAAGTGACAATACACGCTGCAGCAGATGGGACACATAATTAATAACCTGAACCAGCGTGTTGGTGTTACTAAATCAGCCTTACCTAGTATTGCCATCATGTTTGCCAGTAGAGCACGCTTCCGCAAATACGCCTACGCACCTCTGTCCTCCATTAACTGACGTATGGGCCCTCTTGTGGTAGACCCACATGTCATCGGTGTAACTATTTACACTCCGAAGGACGGTATATCCTGGTAGTAGTACTAGCAGAATTGAGATTTAATGCACTTTCTTCCCCGTCTTCCAATCTTCTTCATCCTCTCTTCTTCTTCCTCCTCTCTTCCCCATCGTCGGCCGCACACCATTTACCCCCGCTCACTTCTCGCCCGCCCGCGCCATCTTCCTTGGTAGCTCGCGCGTACCATATCCCCCCGCTCACTGCTCGGCCACACGAGGAGAAGCTTCTTCACTCGCCCGCCCGAATCCACTTCCCCGCTGGCTCGTAGGCACCGAAAACCCCAATGGCAGAACCGGCTGACATGTAGAGCCGCGATTGGAATTCCCTCCCCGATGTTCTCTTGGAGCAGATCTGTAGTCGTATGGACCTACTCAGCACCGTCCTTCTGGCTGCATGCTCGGTGTCTTTGTACCGTCTACTCGTCTGCAACCGGCCGGCCCTTTTCAAGACACCCTGCTTGCTGATGCCCAATCCTCGTAGGTGGCCCAGACACCGACTTGACGATCCTACGAAGGTTGTCGTGGTGTCCCTCGACATGCTACCACTACCCGTCCACCTGTCCTTCATGCGCGGCCACTACTGAGCGGGCATGAAGGCCAACTGGATCGTCCTCATCCACCACTCCAGTAGTCCGTGGCGTCTCATGGATATCTAGACCCAGTGAGAGATCACCCTTCCATCGTTGGATACCGCCGCCATCGAGCCTCGCGGCCCGCCGGACACTCCTACCTACTACGCACGAGACGCGTCAAACTTTTGGCTCGACCTCTGTTTGCAGAAAGTTGTAATCTGTGAAGTGCCACACCATCAGAAGACTACATGGATTACAAGCTCATTGCCTTGTTCAACATGGGATTAGTCTATCTAGAATCCGGCCGCCATACATGGTTTTGGCTCATCATCAATCCTATTGAGGCAACATTTCTAGCTGATGCTATAGTGCACGATGGCATCGTTTACGCGGTCAACGCACAGATTGGCTTCCTATACTGGTGGAATCTATCATCGTGTAATTTTTCTATCTCATCTCATCTTTACCTTATGAATACGACTGCCTGTTCATTTGTTACAAATTTAGATTACATAGCATGTCTATAACCCCATCATTGCTATATGTCCCTCTCATTTCCTAGATTTTTATGACCACACATGTTATTGTTAGAGTTGATATGAGAACAATTGGCATCTAATGATTGTTAGAATACATGTTATGAGCATAACATCATGTTGCTATATGTTACTCTCGTTTACAAGATTTTTATAACAACGCATGTTATTGTATAGAGTTGATATGAGAACAATAGTAGTAAGTGCTATGGTAGAATATGAGTAGGCGCAGTCGTAGCTGTTTTCCTCTCATTGTTACATGATGTTTGAACCATGACATATTGCTAGAATATGAAAGCCATTGGCCTATTTTTTAACTTGGGGTATGATTATGACCATGGCATTGCAATTCTCTGTCTATGATATGTGTCACTATTATAATAATCTTAATTCCACACATACTCTGAACATGATTGCTTAGTTTTGTCCTTTTGGTCTCCAATTTGAATTTTTGCAGCAAACACAAAAGTGTTGGCCTTCGTGATTCTAGGACCTGGAATCATACCAGCCGATGGGTGGTGGTTTATCGCTTGTTCAGCTGACGACGGTCATTTGATGCTCATTCGCACGTACCAAATTGACCAAACCATTACATCAAACCACATGCAGTACAATGCGTGGGTCATTCGTGACATTGATGGCTATGGCTACTTTGTGTTCGAGAAAGATCCCAGCTCCATTGGGCCAGGCGTATTCAACTGGAGGCGGGTTTACAACCTCGGCAACCGCTCCTTGTTCCTCGGGCTCAATTATCCGATCATCCAACCAATCATCTATCATATCACCGGTGATGATTATCGTGCTAAGCAACTTCCATTCGCGAGGGGGGACTGTGTTTACACATCATACCATGGGTTTCATGAATCACCATATCCAGAGATTCGTCGACATAGCTTGTTGCCAGATAATCTTCAATGTGTGAAAGGCATCAAGCTTCCATGCGATGGATGGATTTCGCAAATTGACATGCGGTGATGTGGTTCATGCCAACAGAAAATATGCACAACTTGATTCGTGCAGATATCTAGACTAAGCCATGTATTCTGCTGTTATAGCACGACCCTCTTTTTTGGTTATTATGTACTGTTTTTAGTTTGAAGCGCTCCTCTGGTTTGAAGGATAGATACCTTCCTGGGATCAAGTGCATCCTAACTCACCTGCGTAGGATGTACTGATAATGATGATGGATATGCTGTGCAGAAGCCATATATATATATATATATATATATATATATATATCAGTTAGGCTTCAAGTGCGTACTTGTTAGTTAAACCTATGTATAAATTGTGACACTAAATACGACTAGTAAGTAGTACAGTAGCAGTACTAGCATACGTCAGTCAAATTATTCATCATGTCCACACATTGAATTGACGTGACAACACGCTGCACGTGAGGTGACACAAGAATCCCGGTGGCACGTTCGGGTATTCTGGACTTCAGATTTGGAGTACCACTTATCTGTCGAAATCTTTCATCATTCACTTAAAACAGTCAATTGATCAGACATTGAGTACCATATAACTGGAATTACCGATGCAAGTCGAAGAAGGATTGGCCGGTGCTGCCGCGTCAAGTTCGATCCCAGAGATCAGGAGCTGATCGAGCACCTTGAGGCCAAAGTGAGTGCTGACAGCGCGAGATTTCAGTCTCTCATCAATTTGTTCATACCAACCATCGACAGCGAGCACGGCATATGCTACACCCAACCTGAGAAACTTCCAGGTAAGACACCGATCGACCGTCTACTTGCACAAACATATTCCTTTGTTTATAGCTCTATTTTTCTTTTTAGACGCAGACCTGGTGAAGCAATTACAATTTGACAGTTAATAAAAACTGAAACAAGTGACTGCAACATGCCAAAGATGTTATGAAAATGCCAACTACGTACACTAAAACCTGTATTCCACAATACTGTAGGTATCTCACTGAGTGGCCTAAGGAAGCATTTCTTCCAGTGCAATTCCAGGGCGTTCAAAAGGGGCACGTGGACGCGTCGCAAGATATAGTCGGAGTGCGGCATGCACGCGATGTGGCACAAGACCGGCAATACCTTGCCGGTGAAGGTCAACGGCAGGTAGACGGGCAGCAAAAATGGTTCTGGTGCTGCACACCAACAAGAACTTTGACCAGCAGAGGACCAACTGGGTGATGCACCAGTACCACCTCGGGCACTTGAAGCAAGAGAAGGAGCGGGAGCTGGTCCTCTGCAAGATTTTCTACCAGACGAACACTAGGGTCAGGAGTAAAAAGATTATAAGTTAGTTTGCTATTGGTAGTTGTACTACCTTGTCGTCCGTAAGTTGGTATTGTTGTTAACTATCTTTTGGTATGAACTTACATTTGCTTCGAACCATCATACCGAGGGTCGACATGGATATAAAGCTGAATTATTTGTTTTGAAACAAATTTTCAGGAACCTAATTTTTATTTGATGGGTAGCATAAGCACCTGCCATTCGAATTCCTAGTTCTCCATTTTTTTCGAAACAGGTGCATGCACTTATTATCATGATGAAAAAACAATATCCCTGATGCATCCCAGTTATCAGTCTGTACTTGCAGAATTCTCTCGTTTATTAAGCACATATATTGTTTTATGAGGTCGAGCAAGTTTCAACTGGGCTGTAGACTGGCCTGGGTTGGTGTTGTTTTTAACATGCCCAGCCAATGACAACAACGGGGCACAAAGATCCAGCAGGTATGTCACGACCGGTTTTCCGGGTAATAAATTTCCAGAAAAGACCGTCGTGCTCATCAGCCCCAGGATTACTGTTAGCTGATGAGGTTCCAACTTGATACAGAAATTCCAAGTAGAAAAGAAAATATGTAGTACAAGGCCATTCTGGACTGTGAGTACAACAAATGGTTTCTAGTGGTTGATGGCGGAAGCGGGTTGTGAAACATCAGTGTCTATGGGACTCCATTTCCCACGGGAACAGCTGACCAGGTTAACTCCTATCTTCGCGAGGCTGCTATCTCCATTACTTAGGTTCCGGGGCTGTCATCGCGTCGCTCCTCTTCGTGCAAGAAAATCTGGCCAAGACAATAGCCAGGGACAAGCCAGTGAGTACTCTGAATGTACTCGCAAACATTATGAACACAAGTATTATATAACAATGATGTGCTGAAAATATTTTATGCTCATGACGTCAGTCACAAAAGATAAATAAATCTCTGATGCGTGCAAGCAAGTTATTTATAAAATTGCAATAACATAGTAGTATTAAAATTTATGAAATAAATAACAAGCAAAGCCACAGTCGGGCGTCTTAGCGACACCACATAAAGGGCTTTAAAAGAAATGCCACAGTCGGGCGTCTGAGCGACACCACATAAAGGGCTTTAAAATAAATGCCACAGTCGGGCGTCTGAGCGACACCACATAAAGGGCTTTAAAAGAAATGCCATAGTCGGGCGTCTGAGCGACACCACATAAAGGGCTTTAAAAGAAATGCCACAGTCGGGCGTCTTAGAGACACCACATAAATGGCTTTAAAAGAAATGCCACAGTCGGGCGTCTGAGCGACACCACACAAAGGGCTTTAAAATAAACAATCATAGTGAATATCCCGGAGGTAGAACCATCCCAGAGATACTCGATAATAACAATAATATCACGGGTTAGTCAACAATAATAATAATCATAATTATCACAAGTCACAGGTAGTAGTTCCAGTTCTGGTTAACAGTTTCACCTCCGAAGACCGACACTAAGACCGACACTTGACCCATCCCAGACTTTAATCCTTAACCATGGACACGGCTATTCGAATAGGTTTAATCTCTGTAGAGGGTGTACTCTTTACCCACGAGTAACGGATTTCTTTGGTCCATCGGGACTAATTCCGTCTACGGTCTTTTTGTTGAAAACACGCCTAACTTGCACACACCAGCTTATCTCACACGTGTCTGGAATCACCCACGACACCTGTTAAGCAAACTCTAAGTGGGGAGGCTACAACCTCGCGTAGCATGGGATCAAATTTATATCGCGCGCTCTAAGGGGTGGCCTCCCCTCTCGGTCCCAACCGGAAACACCCATGCCCCCGGACCAGGTGGCCTGCCTACCAGCTACAACCGGTATCTTCCACCATGGCCTCTCTGTACGGTGTGTGCTAGAAATAGGTTGACAACTTACTAAACCGTACTCTACTTGCTGTAGAGACGAGTGGTAGTACGAAACAAGTATGGGGGTTACTGGCACAAGACTCGATCTACGGTCGACTCGGGAGGTTTAAGTATTCCCTGCATGATTAGCATGACGAATGTATTTCAACCAACAGAGTCACCGCTCATATCACCTTGCCATGCCATACCAGACATAACCGTCCCGACGGAGACCGGCGACAAACTCATGCCTACCCAAGGCAGAGGTTTTCCCGGGTTCCTGCCGGTATGCATGCAAGGCACATGAGGGTGATTATCATCACAAGTGTGTCCATTTCCAACAGCATGGAAATCAATAACATGCACCCATGCATATGATCACATCACATGAAATAACAAGTTTCTCCAAAGTGAGGTGATGTTATGAACGTGTCATCGAACACACAAAAATATTATGCCGCGGTTCAGAATGCTTGCCTTCAATGTGTGGAAAGGCAGGGTGCACTCCAAAACTTGAAACATTTCTCCTCTCTTCAAAAATCCTATTTTAGCAATATAAAAGAATTAACACACAAAATAAAAATAGCACCAAAAGTTGTTCTGAATTTTTTTCAAATAAATCTTAAAATAAACTAGGTGAAATTTGAGAGAGGTAGGAAAAAGAATCAATTCATTTGGAGTTATATTTAAAAAGTTATAGACAGTCAAAGCTATGGTCAAAATCTGTTTTTTAATACAATCAGGAAAAGGAAGACGTTTCAAACGAGATTACGCTTTTGGTGCAGAGAAAACGTATTTGCGCCCTTTACGCCTCCACTTAACCACGTGGACCGGCGCTGGGTCTCTGACGGTGGGCCCGCCTGGCCCACTGGTCAAGTTTGACCAGTCGCCCGCGTCGTCTCCCTCCTCTGCCCGAGTGGAGCGGGGCTCCGGCGATCATCGCCGGCGAACGGTGGCTCCGTTCGGAAAGCTGAGGCCACCAGCGGATTCAGGGGGCCGAGGTGGTCACTCTGGTAGTCGTAGGGTCGTCGGAGGTGGAGGAAATCGCCGGCGGCGAGCTCGGCGGCGGAGGGAAGCTTCGGTGGTAAAGTGGTTTTGAGGTGGCGGTGGTTCCCGATCAAAATCGAGTAGGGGGAAGGGTTCACGGGAGGATGAGGAGGTTTCTGGCGAAGAGAACGGAGAGGGGGAGGCTCTGGAGGCATCGGCAGGGCCTGGGCAGTGGCGGCGGCTGCAGTCGCCGGAGATGAGGAAGGAGGCCTCCCCGGGTCGATTGGCTGCCAAAGGGGGTCCTCGGGAGGTGGCTTGGGACTGCCTGCGTGCGGAGATGAGCTCGGGGCTCCTTATATAGGCGAGTCGAGGCGGTTCAGCAGCGGCCGCGGATGAGCTCGTCGGCGACCGTCTTTCTGTAGCTGCAGGGCATCGTGGCGGCGACAAGCGCTAGTGGACATGGCTGCGGATGAGCTCGCGCTGCTCCAGGGGCCAGGTGGCGAGCGGGAGGGGCTTGGGCGGCGCTGCCTGTGGCTGGAGCCACTGCGGACGCCGGTGTGCCGCCAAGAATGCCCTGGTGGTGGCGCTGTAGCATGCCAGGGTGGCTTTGCGCGATGCTATGAGGCGGGGAGTGCGTGGCGAGGTGCTGCCGTGTGGGCCAAAGCCAGGGGGGCCAGCGTGTCGGCTCGGGCGCGGCATTGTGCAATACGCGCGCTCTGGGCGCGTCTAGTGCACGCACGGGAGATGCTCGACACAATGCCGCGGCATGCTACAGGTCGCAGGTGAGGTTGGGGTTTACCAGATCGAGGTTAGGAGCAACTGGGAGTCTAGTGGACATGCTAGTTTGATCAGAGGTGCAAGCTCACAGTGCAATGCCAAAACTCATGTCAAAACTGGTCATGCCTACAGGGTGCTCGATAGAATGCCACATGCACCTAGGCATCTCTTGGGGTAGCCAAAACTTCCAGGTTGGGGTCTCTTTAGATGTACAAGAGGGTGGTGATGTTATTTGGACAAAAGGGGAAACTTGCTAGTGCAAGTTTTGCAAAACTACATTTCTGGACAGGAAATAAATGACATTATTTCATGAACCAAAATTCATCCAATGGGTGCATGCTCCTGGATTTAGGGGTTTGGTAGGGCTGTCTACAAGTAGGACAAAACACAAGATCTTTGGAGCAAAATTAAATAGGGTTGCAGTAGAAATCACAAGGCTGGACCAGAATGAAAAAGAGATTGATTCACTCAATTTTTTCAAAGAACAACCCTGGATTTTTGCATATAATGGAATGATATGTTACTACTGACATCCCATAATTTTGGTGGAGGCTAGAAAGAATTATTTAAAAGGGTTGTAGTGCAAAATTGCTCTCTGGACCAGAGAAGGAAAAATTGATGCAGAGCTCAAATTATTACATAAATAAAAGATATTTTTGTATAAAAGTGATTTAAAAACATCACATGACATCTCCTATTTTTGGTTAGAATTTCAGGTGAATTTATCAAATGGTTGTAGTTCAAATATGGCCATATAACCTTGACAAACCATTTTTAAGAAAGTAAAGATCAAGCAACTTAATTATTTAATTAGTTATATTAAATAAGGGAAAGTTTCTCTTGACAGATTAAATAATTCCAATGACATATTTGGAAAGTTTTCTCTCTGGGAGAAACTCATCATCACAGGGAAGGAAATGATTTAAAAATAAAAATGGAGCTCAGAAATTCAAAGTTTTAATTCCTGGCAAAAATTTTAATTCATTAAAACAAGGCCAAATTTTTGGGGTGTCACAACACTATCCCCCTTAAGAAAAATCTCGTCCTCGAGATTTGTTAAAAGCTGTGTTAAGAAAATATTACGCAATAAAGATGTGGCTTTAGTGAGAGGGCAATAAGTGGTGAAAAATCACAGTGTGAAAACTGGTGCTGCGTGGAAAAGTCTACGGTTCGGGACAAAAACGTGAGATTTCTACGCTGGATATAAATTTAGAATAACTTCTAAATTTTAAAAAATACGCTGGTCATACCCGAGAGCACAGTGCTCTCTCTGGCCGACAGGTGGACCCGGGGTCCACTGTCAGCCTCTTCTTCTCCCTCTGGCTCTTTCTTCTTCCTCTTTCCCGCGCGCTTTCTCCACCGGCGACGCCTAGTGTGTAGGCATCTAGGCCGTATCGTGGTAGTGCGCGGCGTGCTAGCTGCCGGTGCAGCGTACACTCACCTTGCGGGCCAGCGCGCTGTCGGCACTGCTCGCGGATTCGACTCCGAACACCGGCGATCGGCGACGGGCGGCGTTGGTGGACTTCGCCCACCGTACACCAAGCTCGAGCTATAAAATGGCCGGGGTGCCTCTCTCTTCTTCCTCACACCTGGCCTCACTTCTCCTCCTCCTCCCTCCATTACTGCTTACAAAAGCTCGGGTTAGGCCCTAATGGCGGAGGCAATGCCGGACTGGTTTGCAATCCTGATATGCGGAGGGCTGGCGACACTGCTGGGGCTCTCTGTGCTCCTGTGCGCGATGATCCTCGACGATCGTCGCGACGCTGCTGCTCGGGTGTTGGCTCTCCGCGGTGGTGGTGATCATGAGGAGTAGATGGGGTGTGTCGGGTGCTAACTGTTGTTAGGGGGGTGATTAGCTGGATGTAACACCGTTGCAAAGTTTTGCAAACAGTGTATGTGTTCGAATGGTAATGGTTGTGAGTCTGCTACCTGGTGCTGTGTGAAGTTAATACATCCACGCCGTGAGAAAGTGTAGATGTAGCAACTCAGGGAAAAGAAATCTCACTCCAGAATTTCGCGAGGAAAAATAGTTAATTTAAAGGAGTATAAACCACAACAAAAACTACATACATTAGTAGAAGCCAAATATTTGACTCGTCGTACAAACTCAGGATATCACGCATAGGTCACACACATAAATAAATGTTGCAAATAATGAACACTGCAGCGACGTCTAAAATGGAAACGATAACTGGACGGGGTCCTGATAAAATGTCTCTGGGACTGGGATACACTCCTCTTCTATCGGAGGCAGTGGATTGACCAGTCGATGTATGCATCTCTCCGGGTCGGGTCTCAGTGGTCTGCCGATGGCAATCTGAGGATTCAGATCAGTGAGATCCTGGAGATAATCCATCACTCGTTGGTTCAAATGCTCTTGAGCGATGATGTACTGGATAAGGTTGGCTAGCACTGGGTCTCTCTCAATGCGTCCACCGGGAAAAGATGTTACTTCTCCGGGTGCTGCACGGCTCGGAAAGTAATAATATCCTCGTTCGCGGGCATAGGGTACTGCGGATCGAAGATGAGCAATCGCTTCTTTCGCAGCAGCTTCTATGGCCAGGTGTGGGGTTGGCATAGATTTCCCCACGAAGGAAACTTCTGTTGGATCTTGGTTGGGGTCTACAGGAGGAATGTGTACTGCTGCCCAATATTCCGAGGTGGATGGGGTGATTCTAGATTTGAACAGCTCGTACTGGGGTGGCTGGGTAGAACCCATGGTACTGCGGGTAAAATCCCACAATATTTTGACAAAGCTACCTGGGGTTGCATCTGGGGTTCTCAGATGAATGCTGGGGCTCGGCATGACAGGAAAAAGTTGTGAGTGTGGTGCACAAGGTGAGGGTTGCTGGGTAAGGTCACAAGGTGGCCTTTATATAGCAATGGAGCCGGATTCGTTTTACCGTGGTGAAAGGTAATATATTTGCCAGCTTAGCTCCAAAGGTCGGGTCAGTGTCAGAGATACACATATCTCATAAAGAGACGTGTTACTGTGGTTGTCGTCGGGTTGGTTTTGGTAGTTGTGCCCGGAAAAATGTGCAACTATGTGCTGACAAAGAAAATACGCAAGGCTACTACTAAAACAGAGGCACAACGACAGGCTGCGTTAATATACACGGTCGCATGATTACAAAGTGAGGATACACTGAGACTCGGTACTATTCGTACGGCTTAGTCTACCTCGTTTCTGTCTAAACGGGCGTGCCTGGTGGATGTCAAGGCTTCTCCACGTGTCTCACTGCCGGGATTAGTCAGAGATGGTGGAGGAACTACAGGGTCGGGGTAGTGATGATGACCATCGCGGGGATTGTTAGCCACAATCCCGTTGGAGTGTGTTCCCAAAAGGCGACGAAGCACTTCTGGGGTCATCAAAGCATCTCGGTTGGTGGCTGGAGCTGATCTCGGGGTCTCGATCGGTTGTCCAAACAGCACGATTGGGTTGTCGGCGTTGGGCTCGTTTTCTTCTCTCGCCGGGGCTCGACGAACCAGCTCTCCACGAGCTGCAATTAAATCAATAGTGATTTGATCGCACAGTTCCTCTAGTGCACTTACATAGCGCACCAGGTGCAACAATGCAGGATCTGTCTCGTGATCTCCGTTGGCAACTTGGGGTGGTCTACCATACCCTTCACGTCTGGGGTAGTAGTGGAACGAGCGACAGTTAACTCTGGGCGACGAGTGCCTGAGATGAACTATAGCTTCTCGAGCGGCTAGCTGGATGGCTTGTGGCTCGAAGGAAGTTGTTCTTCCGGTGAACCTGTAGGGGCGCTCGGGTGCTAGACCCCTACCGTAGATGTGTACAGTGGCCTAGAATTGGTGGTCCTCACCGCTCATGGGTCCTTGGTACACAACATATTCTGGTGGCTCCTCTAACGCATAGGCACGACGGGTGAGGTTTGCGAGGATGGTCACAAAACCTCCAAGGTTGGTTGCTGTGGTCTCGTTGTGCACTATGGGTCCAGGCATTGTGGCTCGGTTTGGGGTAGCGGTTGTGCTGTGCTGGGTTGAGACTAGCGTGCCCTTTTTATAGGAAAAGGGGACGGAGTCTTCTTCCGCACGCTTGCGAATGAGGCGCCTTGGGTGCTGGTCACTGGTGTGCGATCGACAGGCTAGGCTGATAGGTTGGGCACCGACTGCCAAAAGTGTCAGGATTACTGTGTGGCTATCTTGCACGAGAAGCTTGGCTGGGGTTTGGCTAAGGTCTAGTGGGTTGGTTTGCCTAAGTTTTTCGACCTGGCTAAGATAGGATTAGCCAATGGTCAGCCTGGCTCTGATACCAAGTCTGTCACGACCGGTTTTCCGGGTAATAAATTTCCAGAAAAGACCGTCGTGCTCATCAGCCCCAGGATTACTGTTAGCTGATGAGGCTCCAACTTGATACAGAAATTCCAAGCAGAAAACAAAATATGTAGTACAAGGCCATTCTGGCCTGTGAGTACAACAAATGGTTTCTAGTGGTTGATGGCGAAAGCGGGTTGTGAAACATCAGTGTCTATGGGACTCCATTTCCCACTGGAACAGCTGACCAGGTTAACTCCTATCTTTGCGAGGCTGCTATCTCCATTACTTAGGTTCCGGGGCTGTCATCGCGTCGCTCCTCTTCGTGCAAGAAAATCTGGCCAAGACAATAGCCAGGGACAAGCCAGTGAGTACTTTGAATGTACTCGGAAACATTATGAACACAGGTATAATATAACAATGATGTGCTGAAAATATTTTATGCTCATGACGTCAGTCACAAAAGATAAATAAATCTCTGATGCGTGCAAGCAAGTTATTTATAAAATTGCAATAACATAGTAGTATTAAAATTTATGAAATAAATAACAAGCAAAGCCACAGTCGGGCGTCTTAGCGACACCACATAAAGGGCTTTAAAAGAAATGCCACAGTCGGGCGTCTTAGCGACACCACATAAAGGGCTTTAAAAGAAATGCCACAGTCGGGCGTTTGAGCGACACCACATAAAGGGCTTTAAAATAAATGCCACAGTTGGGCGTCTGAGCGACACCACATAAAGGGCTTTAAAAGAAATGCCACAGTCGGGCGTCTGAGCGACACCACATAAAGGGCTTTAAAAGAAATGCCACAGTCGGGCGTCTTAGCGACACCACATAAAGGGCTTTAAAAGAAATGCCACAGTCGGGCATCTGAGCGACACCACACAAAGGGCTTTAAAATAAACAATCATAGTGAATATCCCGGAGGTAGAACCATCCCAGAGATACTCGATAATAACAATAATATCACGGGTTAGTCAACAATAATAATAATCATAATTATCACAAGTCACAGGTAGTAGTTCCAGTTCTGGTTAACAATTTCACCTCCGAAGACCGACACTAAGACCGACACTTGACCCATCCCAGACTGTAATCCTTAACCATGGACACAGCTATTCGAATAGGTTTAATCTCTGCAGAGGGTGTACTCTTTACCCACGAGTAACGGATTTCTTTAGTCCATCGGGACTAATTCCGTCTACGGTCTTTTTGTTGAAAACACACCTAACTTGCACACACCAGCTTATCTCACACGTGTCTGGAATCACCCACGACACCTGTTAAGCAAACTCTAAGTGGGGAGGCTACAACCTCGCATAGCATGGGATCAAATTTATATCGCGCGCTCTAAGGGGTGGCCTCCCCTCTCGGTCCCAACCGGAAACACCCATGCCCCCGGACCAGGTGGCCTGCCTACCAGCTACAACCGGTATCTTCCACCATGGCCTCTCTGTACGGTGTGTGCTAGAAAGAGGTTGACAACTTACTGAACCGTACTCTACTTGTTGTAGAGACGAGTGGTAGTACGAAACAAGTATGGGGGTTACTGGCACAAGACTCGATCTACGGTCGACTCAGGAGGTTTAAGTATTCCCTGCATGATTAGCATGACGAATGTATTTCAACCAACAGAGTCACCGCTCATATCACCTTGCCATGCCATACCAGACATAACTGTCCCGACGGAGACCGGCGACAAACTCATGCGTACCCAAGGCAGAGGTTTTCTCGGGTTCCTGCCGGTATGCATGCAAGGCACATGAGGGTGATTATCATCACAAGTGTGTCCATTTCCAACAGCATGGAAATCAATAACATGCACCCATGCATATGATCACATCACATGAAATAACAAGTTTCTCCAAAGTGAGGTGATGTTATGAACGTGTCATCGAACACACAAAAATATTATGCCGGGGTTCAGAATGCTTGCCTTCAATGTGTGGAAAGGCAGGGTGCACTCCAAAACTTGAAACATTTCTCCTCTCTTCAAAAATCCTATTTTAGCAATATAAAAGAATTAACACACAAAATAAAAACAGCACCAAAAGTTGTTCTGAATTTTTTTCAAATAAATCTTAAAATAAACTAGGTGAAATTTGAGAGAGGTAGGAAAAAGAATCAATTCATTTGGAGTTATATTTAAAAAGTTAAAGACAGTCAAAGCTGTGGTCAAAATCTGTTTTTAATAAAATCAGGAAAAGGAAAACGTTTCAAACGAGATTACACTTTCGGTGCAGAGAAAACGTATTTGCGCCCTTTACGCCTCCACTTAACCACGTGGACCGGCGCTTGGTCTCTGACGGTGGGCCCGCCTGGCCCACTGGTCAGGTTTGACCAGTCGCCCGCGTCGTCTCCCTCCTCTGCCCGAGTGGAGCGGGGCTCCGGTGATCATCGCCGGTGAACGGTGGCTCCGTTCGGAAAGCTGAGGCCACCAGCGGATTCAGGGGGCCGAGGTGGTCACTCCGGTAGTCGTAGGGTCGTCGGAGGTGGAGGAAATCGCCGGCGGCGAGCTCCGCGGCGGAGGGAAGCTTCGGTGGTAAAGTGGTTTTGAGGCGGCGGTGGTTCCCGATCAAAATCGAGTAGGGGGAAGGGTTCACGGGAGGATGAGGAGGTTTCTGGCGAAGAGAACGGAGAGGGGGAGGCTCTGGAGGCACCGGCAGGGCCTGGGCAGTGGCGGCGGCTGCAGTCGCCGGAGATGAGGAAGGAGGCCTCCCCGGGTCGATTGGCTGCCAAAGGGGGTCCTCGGGAGGTGGCTTGGGACTGCCTGCGTGCGGAGATGAGCTTGGGGCTCCTTATATAGGTGAGTCGAGGCGGTTCAGCGGCGGCCGCGGATGAGCTCGTCGGCGACCGTCTTTCTGTAGCTGCAGGGCATCGTGGCGGCGACGAGCGCTAGTGGACATGGCTGTGGATGAGCTCGCGCTGCTCCAGGGGCCAGGTGGCGAGCGGGAGGGGCTTGGGCGGCGCTGCCCGTGGCTGGAGCCACTGCGGACGCCGGTGTGCCGCCAAGAATGCCCTGGCGGCGTCGCTGTAGCGTGCCAGGGTGGCTTGGCGTGATGCTGCGAGGCGGGGAGTGCGTGGCGAGGTGCTGCCGTGTGGGCCAAAGCCAGGGGGCCAGCGTGTCGGCTCGGGCGCGGCATCGTGTAATACGCGCGCTCTGGGCGCGTCCAGTGCACGCACGGGAGATGCTCGACACAATGCCGCGGCATGCTACAGGTCGCAGGTGAGGTTGGGGTTTACCAAATCGAGGTTAGGAGCAACTGGGAGTCTAGTGGACATGCTAATTTGATCAGAGGTGCAAGCTCACAGTGCAATGCCAAAACTCATGTCAAAACTAGTCATGCCTACAGGGTGCTCGATAGAATGCCACATGCACCTAGGCATCTCTTGGGGTAGCCAAAACTTCCAGGTTGGGATCTCTGTAGATGTACAAGAGGGTGGTGAGGTTATTTGGACAAAAGGGGAAACTTGCTAGTGCAAGTTTTGCAAAACTACATTTCTGGACAGGAAATAAATGACATTATTTCATGAACCAAAATTAATCCAATGGGTGCATGCTCCTGGATTTAGGGGTTTGGTAGGGCTGTCTACAAGTAGGAGAAAACACAAGATCTTTGGAGCAAAATTAAATAGGGTTGTAGTAGAAATCACAAGGCTGGACCAGAATGAAAAAGAGATTGATTCACTCAATTTTTTCAAAAAACAACCCTGGATTTTTGCATATAATGGAATGATATGTTTCTACTGACATCCCATAATTTTGGTGGAGGCTAGAAAGAATTATTTAAAAGGGTTGTAGTGCAAAATTGCTCTCTAGACCAGAGAAGGAAAAATTGATGCAGAGCTCAAATTATTACATAAATAAAAGATATTTTTGTATAAAAGTGATTTAAAAACATCACATGACATCTCCAATTTTTGGTTAGAATTTTAGGTGAATTTATCCAATGGTTGTAGTTCAAATATGGCCATATAATCTTGAAAAACCATTTTTAAGAAAGTAAAGATCAAGCAACTTAATTATTTAATTAGTTATATTAAATAAGGGAAAGTTTCTCTTGACAGATTAAATAAGTCCAATGACATATTTGGAAAGTTTTCTCTCTGGGAAAAACTCATCATCACAGGGAAGGAAATGATTTAAAAATAAAAATGGAGCTCAGAAATTCAAAGTTTTAATTCCTGGCAAATTTTTTAATTCATTAAAACAAGGCCAAATTTTTGGGGTGTCACAAGGTATCTACTGGCCTCTGGCCCGCCAGCGTTAGTTATATTTTGTCTTACAACATCTGCAGGCGGTGTTTTTACCGAATCAAACACACAATCCAGTTCTATTTTCCTCTTAAAACGCATGTCCTACATCCATTTCTAATCTCTACCTATAGTTTTACTAGTTCATATACACGTATCATTACATTGAAAACACATAAAATTCCCTTTTCATATTTACATCCTTATTTTTGTTGTTTTTTCCCACCCAACGCTGATTTTTTTACACTGGTTTTCCCTTAAACCAACTCAATTGTCCCACGTCTTATTTGCTTACAAAAATAAAACTATTTTTTTGGCAAATCAATAAGTTCTTAAAAATGTTTATCATTTCGGGATTACAATAGTTCAGACTCCACCGAAATACGCAAAATAAGGTTGAACTTTTTGACCGTGGTCCTGGGCAGAAAATGGGCTGTAATAAATTACTTAAGAATTAGCAAATGGGCTGCAAATTATAAAAAATAGCAAATGAGCTTTATGTTGTCTGCTGCAGATTTGGAGGCTGACTTGTGGGCCTACTAAGTTCATGTGTACACAAGGTTTCTCAAAAAAGAAACTTATTCAACAATCGACTCTACCAGCGTCAGACCGTTAGATGTCAATCTAACAGCAATCGTGCTTCTTCAGTCTCTGATCTTCCTGCCCAAGCCGCCCAAACCAGCAATGTCGGAACCGCCTGCTCCCACCTCACATGGCTAGCTGTGCTGCCGGGAAGGCCTCACAGCCCCATCATACTCACATTCCTAGCATGTCTATCCCTCTACTCACCCACACCTCCTCTTATTTTCCGGCGACGGCAGCCGAACCAGTCAACCCTCATACTCTCCACCACGTGGGCAGCCACTGTCGTGTCTTCCCCGACACCATGTCGTTCCCTTTGTAAGCCTCGCTGTCGTCCACCGACCTGGTGCTCTCGGCGCGGCGTGGTAAACTATGTCCATCCAACGACCGTAGTGCTTCTTTAACCTCTAGTCTAGTCTTCTTGCTCCAGCCGCCCAAAGCAGCGCCGTTCGTGCCGCATGCTCCTGCCTCCCGTGGCTGGCTGTGCTATCGCGGAGGCCTCACCGCCCCCATACTTCTCCCACCGCTGGCCAGGCCATCCGTCCACTCACCCACTCCCCCTGTTCTTCTGCGGCGACGGCAGCCTCACACCGCAGCCGAACCAGTGAACCCTCATACTCCTCTTCGTGTGGGCATCCACTGCCGCGTCTTCCCCGGCTCCGCATCTTCCCCTTCCTAGGCCTTGCCGTCGTCCACCGCCGCGGTGCTCTCGGCGCGGCATGGTCAATGTGGTCAATGGCCAACTTCCATCGGAAGAGTACTGTACGTGGAGAGGCTGACGGCCGAGTCCACGACAGCCGCAAGGAAGTGCCTCCTTATTACATGCAAAATAATTATTCCTCCACCTGACAGCAGGGGCCCACCGGACGAGCCATTTCGCGAAAAAACATTTCCCCCTAACTGCTGGGACCCACCGGACGGGCCACCATATTTTTGCAAAAATAACGTTTCCCCCTAACTGCTGGGACCCACCGGACGGGCCACCGTATTTTGTGAAAAAAATGTTCCCCCCGCTATCAGCTCGGACCCACCGGAAGTGCCTCCTTATTATGCACAAAAAAATGAATACCCCCCTGCTAGCTGGGACCCATCTTGGTGGGAGGCTGACTTGTGGGCCTACTAAGTTGACTAGGACGGAGGCCATTGTCAACTTTAGTCAATATATGAACGATTCTAGCTCCAGTGACCATACGATGTCCATCCAACGGCCGTAGTGCTTCTTCAACCTCTGGTGTTCTTGCTAAAGCCGCCCAAAGCAACGCCGGTCGTGCCGCCAGCTCCTGCCGCCCGTGGCCGGCTGTGATGCAGCGGAGGCCTCACTGCTCCCTACTACTTCCACCGCTGGCCAGGCCATCCCTCTATGCACCCACACCCCCTGTTATTCTGCAGCGATGACATACTCACACCGCAGCCGAACGAGGTAACCCTCATACTCCTCTACGCGTGGGCATTCACTACCGCATCTTCCCTGGCTCCGTTTCGTCCCCTTCCTAGGCCTCGTCGTCGTCCACAGCCCTGGTGCTCTCGGTGCGACATGGTCAACGTGGTCAAGGAAGGGCTTTCGCTGGACATGGACTGTACGTGGAGAGGCTGACAGCTGGGTCCACGGCCGCAGCAAGGAAGTGCCTCCTTATTACGCGCAAAATAATTATTCCTCCACCTGACAGCAGGGACCAACCGGACGGGCCACCATATTTCGCGAAAAAAATGTTCCCCCTGACTGCTGGGACCCACCATCTACATCTTCGCAAGCAAGGTAGTCCGTCCGGGGAAAAAATGATTTGCCCCCCTCACTGCTGGGATCCACCAACTACATCTTCGCACGCAAGGAAGTGCCTGACAGTCGAGACCCATCTGGTCGAAGCATACATAGCGTTGTCATTCTGGTAGCGAACGTGTACGTACATACTGGTGGATGTAGAGGCGTGCACGTGTCGTAGTAGAGGTGCACGTGTCGTAGTAGAGGCGCACACGTAGCATGTACAGGTACGTACAGTGGCCAGGGTGCAAGAGAGAAAATACGGCCACGTACATACATACGAGCGGGGTCTCGAACGCCTACTCGCGCATACGTACGGCTAGGGCTTGTGTACATGGCTGGGTCGGAACGGAGAAACAGCGTCGTCGTCGTGTTCATGGGGAGCCAATCGGCTGGGTTGGAACGGAATGCGTCGTCGTGTTCATCGGGAGGGCTTGGACGGAACAGTTGATGGAAACGAGGCCTGGCGTACCACGGAACGGAGGAAACGGCCTTGTGTTCGACTGGCCATGTTCGAAACGGGATCATGTTCATCGGGAGGGGTCTGGCGTACCGCAAAACAGAGGAAACGGGCCTCCTACGGTCGAAACGACGGTCCTGTTGATCGGGAGGGGTGTGGCGTACCGCAAAACGGACGAAACGGACCTCCTATGGTCGAAACAGGGGTCCTGTTGAGCGGGAGGGGTGTGGCGTACCGCAGAACGGACGAAACAGACTTGTGTTGGAGCGCTACGGTCGAAACGGGGGTCCTGTTCATCGGGAGGGGTGTGGTGTACCGCAAAACGGGACTCCACGGGATACTGTTCATCTCCACCGTCGACCTCCTCCAGCCCCCACGGGCTACTGCTCATCCACCATCGACCTCCTCCAACGTCCACCTGCGACTGTTCATCCACGGGCTCCTGTTCATACAGCCTCCACCGCGCGCTACTCCATCGGCTACTGTTCAACCACCCCTCTCCACAGGCTCCTGTTCAACCACCCCTCCACGGGCTACTGTTCATCCGCCCCTCCACCGTCTACTGTTCATCACGCCCTCCACGAGGTCGTCCTGTTCATCCAGCCCTCCACGGGATCCTGTTCATCCAGCCCGAACCGGCTCGATCGATCGGGGTCCTGTTCATCAAGAGGCAACACCACGGGTCCTGTTCATCCACTCCCACCGCTCACTGTTCATCCAACTCCCCCCTCCCCCCCCCTCCCCCCGCAACGCTCACTGTTCAACCAGAGAGGCAGCATCGATCGGCTTCTGTAAGTCGTAGTAGCGAAGGAATCGCTCGATCGGGTTCAGTTAATAGCCATCAATCGATCGCTCGGGTTCAGTAACGCGTAGCCTGCAGTGCAATCGCTCGGGTTCAGTTAGAGCCCAACGCCTCGCTCGGGTTTAGTTAGAGCCAACGCCTCGCACACACACGCGTACTTGTATGAGAGAAACGCGCATCGCTTGACCCCCGACCAGCCACCTTAACCGGGAACTCCCTAAAATTTTCCTCGCCCTCGGTTCTACCACCGTTTTTTCCGTCATGGACGGCCCAAAGAATGTCATGCAGCTGCGTCTCCGGCCCGCCTAGGACGAAAAGCCCATTTTCTGTCATGATTTTTTGTCATAGAAGTAGGATCCCACCACATCTATGATCATACCGGGTTTTGTCACAATTATCGTCATAGTAGTGTCATATGTATGACAGAAAAAAAATTCGTTCGGCCCAAAATGTCACGGATGTGTCTTTTTTTGTAGTGACTATGTAAGCGGTACCTGCACACAAAGAACAAAATAAAATAAAAAATTAAAAAGTGCACTAAGGTATTTTTGGGTTTTTAGAATAATAAATCTGAAAACACTATGATAGAAAATAGACCAGGGGGTCATAGGTTACACTAGTGGCTTCTCATGTAGACTGAACCTCGTGGTGAGATCTGATTTGTTATTGCAGCCCAACCTTTCACGACACTCCACATTCAGCAGCAGTAACCTCCCGCCCACACACGCGATGTACGCGAAGTAGAGGGATTGAACCCTAAGTTCCAACACGAGAAAACCAATCTCGACGACGATACTCACGCGCAAAAACAATTTCTACAAAGAAATCGCAACATAGAGGTTTTCTAAAGTTCCCTCCAAAACATGATATGGGTGTCTACCCTAAAAAACACATCGTGTCTATTTCATATAAAAAATAACCTGCCTTTACATGGAACATGATCTGGCTATTTATACTAGTTTAGCCAACCCATCTAACAATGATTAAACACACGCAAGCTTTCGTATCTATTCCTGACTTCCAGACGGAAACAACTAAAGATAGGAACTGATTCCTAAACAGAACTCTAAAATTGACAATATATCTTGCCAATCTCTATGGGGTGGGCCCCAGCCAACAAAACACAATGAAAGATATTCATGCATGCCAGGACTCCTCTTGGAAGCTTCATGTATCTTCTCTTTCCATGGTACAAAATTAAATAGCTCTCTATTTTTAATCCTCTTGACCGAACCAGACCTATCTGAACTCGTCTTAGTCTTTTGTATCATAGTAGGACTCCTTTTCTTTCCATGATGTAATGCACATTAGTATTGCCTTGCAAAACTCAACACGTCCATCTGAGTAATTAAGCCAACATGCAGACTTGCATGCATGTACATCTTCATGTAGTAATATTCCACCAAACTCTTCCTCACATGACATATTTAGTTGTTGGTTTCTCTCTTTATACAGAACAAAGCACATCTCTTTTAGTGTCTCATCACCTATACAAGTTACATTATCTAGCTCCTGCTCATCTTCACAGATCTGTAATATTCTAGGCACATATATAGTTGTGATCTTAAGCGGCACAATAGTACGTGTGGCCATATCATCCTCTCCTCCTTAAAACGAAACCGTCCTCGGTTTCAAGTCAATCTCTTCGGCAATAATGTTTGTGTCAATCTTGTCGGGAATATTTATACCTGCAGACTGAATGACCACGATAGAAATTTCAGCAGCTTCGACCATGTTCTTTTTTGCTTCATCTTCTTTTATTTTCTTCTGATCTCTCCTCCAAGCAATAAACTCGTCTGCACCCATGGGCACGAGGTTGCACTTCTTACCCATCTTGACAGTGTATCTATGTGTTAGGCAATCATATGTGACATCGTATTTTATATACCATAGCTTGCCTAGCAACAAATGACACGAAACCAACGGTGTTGGAATCACATCGCACAAAACCTCGCAGAAACAATTCTCCAGCAAAAACTGTACCTTTCTTTGGTGCGTGACAATAATCTCTTCATGACCCCAGCGGAACAAGTAAAGTTGTAGGCGTGGTGAAATTGGTAACTCTAGCTTCTCCACCTTCTCGATGCTTGCAGCATTGATCAAATTCATGTGATCGATCGTCATGGCACATGATCTCAGTCTCACCACCACACGGATGTGAAATAGCCCGGCCCAGTGGCCTTCCTCCTCCAACTGAAATCCATAGATTAACTTACTGAATGACGATGCACTCGTCACCTTTTCCATAGTGTCGTGAACAACATGATGCTCTGAATACCACCGGATATGGAACGAACCTCATGGTGAGATCCGATCTGTTATTGCAGCCCAACCTTTCGTGACACTCCACCTTCAACAACAGTAACATCTCGCCCATGCACGCGATGTATGCGATGTAGAGGGATTGAACCCTAAGGTCCAGCATGAGAAAACCAATCTCGACGACGGTACTCTCACGCAAAAACAATTTCTACGAAGAAATCACAATAGAGAAGTTTTCTAAAGGTTCCTCCAAAACATGATATGGGTGTCTATTGTGAAAAACACATCGCGTCTATTTCATATAAAAAATAACCTGCCTTTACATGGAACGTGATGTGACTATTTATACTAGTTTAGCCGACCCATCTAACAATGATTAAACACATGCAAACTTTCGTATCTATTCCTGACTTCCAAACGGAAACAACTAAAGATAGGCACTGACTTAATATTTTTCCTAAACAGAACTCTAAACTTGACACAATATCTTGCCGATCTCTATGGGGTGGTCCCCAGCCAACAGAACACAATGAAAGATATGCATGCATGTTAGGACTCCTCCTGGAAGCTTCACGTATCTTCTCTTTCCATGGTAGAAAAATAAATAGCTCTCTATTTTTAATCCTCTTGACCGATCCAGACCTATCTGATCTCGTCTTAATCTTTGTATCATAGTAGGACTCCTTTTCTTTCCATGATGTAACGCACGTCAGAATTTCCTTGCAAAAATCAACACGTCCATCGGAGTAATTAGGACAACATGCAGACTTGCATGCATGTACATCTTCAAGCAGTAATATTCCACCAAACTCTTCCTCGCCTGAGATATTTAGTTGTTGGTTTCTCTCTTTCAACTGAACCAAGCACATCTCTTTTAGGACGCAGATAATTGCCACACGTGTGGTATATTCGACACATGCTCACACATGGTGTGAGCAGGAGGCAGCCCACACGGGCTGTGTGTAGGCGGACATTAGAATTGCCCACACGTGTTGGTGCGGCTACTTCGTGCCACACGTCAACAAGTACTACTCATCTCCACGACGCGCGTGTGGCACGAAGCAAAAATGCCCACACGTCCTGGCGCAGCTATGTTAGGTACACCACGGGATGAGGATGACGATTTAGTTGCCATCCTGGTTGGCAGATGTAGTTATCGAGGATGGAAAGTGTAGTTGTAAAAGCATGGCAACTCTATCTGTTTTGGTTAACTATAGTTCCCATGTCTAATTTACGGTAGTTGCCACGTGTAATCAAATCATAGCTGCTGTGTGTGATTAACTACTTGCCACATATGGTCAAACAGTAGTTGCCATGTGTGTTTACCTAGTTGCCACGTGTGGTCCAATCATAGTTGCCATGTGTGATTAACTACTTGCCACATATGGTGAAACAGTAGTTGCCATGTGTGTTTACCTAGTTGCCACGTGTGGTCCAAACCATAGTTGGCATGTATTATTAATCACAATTGCGATGTGTGTTTATCTGGTTGCCACGTATGCACAACTGCAGTTGCCGTCTAGCAAAGACTCACAGTTTCCATGTGTGCTTACCTAGTTACCACACTCTCCTAACTGCAGTTGCCATCCACAACGTATGAGTGTCGTGTGGGCGAAAAGTAGTTCGCCCACACGCATGTGCGGCTTTGACCGGCACATCAGCCCACACACCAGCCCCGTCCTACGTGGCACACCAAATCCATCTTTTCGTGTCAAGATTCATGCAAAAGACAGTGGACGATGATCTAGACATGTGGGCGAGTTGGGGAACACCCACATGTGTGGATGTTACTATTTCTGCTCTTTTAATGTCTCATCACCTGTACAAGTTACATTATCTAGCTCCTACTCATCTTCACATATCTGTAATATTCTGGGCACATATATATATATATATATCTGTGATCTTAAGCGGTACAACAATATGTGTGGCCATATCAGCTTCTCTCAAGAAAATAACATACGTTGGGTAAACAAATTATTGTTGGACAACTGATAGAAGAACAAATAATTATGACGATATCCAAGGCAATGATCATGTATATAGGCATCACGTCCAAGATTAGTACACCGACTCCTGCATGCATCTACTACTATTACTCCACACATCAACCACTATCCAGCATGCATCTAGTGTATTAAGTTCATGAAAAAAAGGAGTAATGCAATAAGAACGATGACATGTAGACAAGATCTATTCATGTAGGAATACACCCCATCTTTTTATCCTTAATAGCAACGATGTATGTGTGCCTCACTACCCCTTCTGTCACTGGGTGAGGCCAAGATCAAACCCATCACAAAGCACCTCTTCCCATTGCCTCCGGGCATGCCTTGGTGTCTTGTGGGCCCCACGGACCTCTCCTATGGCACTTCCTTGGCTCCCAAGTTGTCTTTTGTCCAGGACAAAATCTCCAAAAAGTCTCACTGTGTTTGGACCCCGTTTGATATGGATATTCGACGAAGTAAAAAACAAGCCAAAAACAATAACTTGCACTAGGCACTATGCCAATAGGTTAGTCCTAAAGATGATATGAAGTTGCTATAAAATGAATATTAAACATGCATGAATGATAATATAACATCATGGAACAATCAAAAAATATAGATATGTTGGAGATGTATCAGATAGTCAGTCTAAACTACATCTACAGTTGCAACGACACAGAGCTTGTGTGGATGCTTTGAATGAAAATAGAACCTTTCGCTAGGCTTGTGCATACGTTCAAGAGCAGGCGGGTTCTAGAAGATAGCATCCACACCACTGTAGAAGAGCAAGTATCCATGTTCATCGATGTTGTTTGTCATAACCAGAGGTTCAGGGTTGTGCACAACACCTTCAGGAGATCAATTGAAACCATCTCCAGGTACTTCAAGCAAGTGATGCATGTTATTGGGGAACTCAGAGGATAGATGATCGTGTCACCAACCGGCCGGACTCCATACAAGATTCGCACTAGCCCAAGATGGATATCCATACTTCAACATGAGCAATGATATGCCTTGATATGTAGATCATGCCTTGATATGCTCTTATTGTTCTACTACTACCATAACACCATCTTGTAATGCCATTTTAGGATTGCATTGGGATAATAGATGGTAGTCATGTCATTGCCATCATGACGAGGTCACAATTTGCAGCATATAGGGGGAGCACTACACAAGCCAGAATGTGCTTGCTGCTGTAGACTTCGATATGGAGTTCACATATATGTGATGGCCGGTTGGGAAGGATCAGCACATGATGCTATCATCCTAAGTGACAGCATGTGTAGACTTAGGATCTACAGGCTATGCATGTAGGCCAGATGTTCTTCCAACCTTCAGGAAAATTAGGTACCATCTGAATGAGTTCTTGGGTAGGAACTATCCTAGAACTCGTCAGGAACTGTTCAATCACAGACACTCTCACTACTAGGGAAAACCTTATACACAAAAATTTAGTAGTAGCGCATGTCAAAAAAGGGCGCTAGTGCTAGATAGCAGTAGCGCCTGAGGTAAAATGGTGCTACAGATAAAACTTTAGCAGTAGCGTGTGCTCGCGTAAATGCGCTACTACTAATATTTCCATCGCTAAGACGATAGGATACACATAGCAGTAGCGGGCTTGAAAGAAGCGCGCTACCGCTAGGAACTAAGTAGCAGCTCGTTTTCCAAGAGGCGTGCTACTGCTAATGCAAATAAAATGCAATGAAAAACAAATAGAAAAAGAAATGAACATTAAAGAAATAGAAAAGGGAGAAAGGAAAAAATAAAATGTAAAGCAAAATAAATGAAAAAGCGAAAAAAGGAGAAAGACGTAGCAGTAGCGTCTGTTCGTAAGAAGCGCTATAGCTAATATAGCTGCAGCACGTTTCCTAGACCCCCGCTATAGAAACAGAAAAGGAAATAAGAAAATAAAAGGATATTACATAGCCATAGCAGTAGCGCGTTTTGTGAAAACCGCTATAGCTACCGCTAAGTTTGACTTAACCCAAAAACTGTTTCCCCCCGGCCACCACTTCTCCCCCAAATCCCTTGACCCACCTTGTCGTCGTCTCTCTGATTCACCGTCGCCCCACTTGGCCGCCGTCGCCTACCGTTGTCGATGCCCCCGGAGCCACTAGAGCCGCGCGCCGTCGATGCCACTGGAGCCGCCCTGAGGGAGTCCTGGATTAGGGGGTGTCCGGATGGTCGGACTATGACCTTTGGCCGGACTCCCGGACTATGAAGATAAAAGATTGAAGACTCCGTCCCGTGTCCGGATAGGACTTTCCTTGGTGTGGAAGGCAAGCTTGGCAATATGATATGAAGATCTCCTCCCATTGTAACCAACTCTGTGTAACCCTAGCCCTCTCCGGTGTCTATATAAATCGGAGAGTTTTAGTCCGTAGGACGAACAACAATCATACCATAGGCTAGCTTGTAGGGTTTAGCCTCTCTGATCTCGTGGTAGATCAACTCTTGTATTACCCATACCATCAATATTAATCAAGCAAGAGTAGGGTTTTACCTCCACTGAGAGGGCCCGAACCTGGGTAAAAACATTGTGTCCACCGTCTCCTGTTACCATCCGCCTAGACGCACAGTTCGGGACACCCTACCCAAGATCCGTCGGTTTTGACACCGACATTGGTGCTTTCATTGAGAGTTCCTCTGTGTCGTCGCCTTTAGGCCCGATGGCTTCTTCGATCATCAACCACAACACGGTCCAGGGTGAGACTTTCCTCCCCAGACAGATATTCGTATTCGGCGGCTTCGCACTGCGGGCCAACTCACTTGGCCATCTGGAGCAGATCGAAAGCTACGCCCCTGGCCATCAGGTCAGGTTTGGAAGCTTAAACTACATGGCCGACATCCGCGGGGACTTGATCTTCGACGGACTCGAGCCACGGCCGAGCGTGCCGTGCTGTCTCGATGAGCATGATCTAGCTCTGCCGCCGGACAGCGCCCAGAGTGCTTCTCAGGAGTCTGCTCCGACCATTAGCTCGGAGCCGACTGCGCTAACCAGGGACGAACGGTTGGACGCCGCCCCAGGAGCCGCAATCTCTACGGCGATGGAGCCGAATACCAGCCTAGTCCTTTGCAAGGCCCGTGACTCCGAGGTGCCGGACTCCGTTCCGGACTCCGAATCTTCTGCACCCCCTCCGATCGAACCCGATTGGGCTCCGATCATGGAGTTCACCGCCGCAGACGTCTTTCAGCACTCGCCCTTTAGCGATATCCTGAAATCCCTAAAGTCTCTCTCTTTGTCAGGAGAGCCCTGGCCGGACTATGGCCAGCATGGTTGGGAGCCGGACGACGAAGAAATTCGAAACCCACCCACCACCCACTTTGTAGCCACTGTCGATGATCTAACCGACATGCTCGACTTCGACTCCGAAGACATCGACGGTATGGACGCCGATGAAGGAGACGACCAAGAACTAGCACCTATAGGGCACTGGAAGGCCACCTCGTCATATAACATATACATGGTGGACACCCCCAAAGCAGGGGATGGCGATGAAAAAGCGGAGGACGACCCCTCCAAGAAGCAACCCAAGCGCCCACATCAGCGGCGCTGCTCTAAATCACGCCAAAGCAAGAACGGCGAATCCGGCATCGGAGACATCAACACCCCGGACAGTGCCGAAGACAACCCCCTCCAGTAGGACTCAGTGCAGGAGGGCGAAGGAGCCAGCCCTCATGAGAGAGCGGCCGACAGAGAGGTCGAGGACGACAATTATATGCCTCATTCCGAAGACGAGGCAAGCCTCGACGACGACGAATTCGTCGTGCCAGAGGATCCCGTCGAATAAGAGCGTTTCAAACGCAGGCTTATGGCCACGGCAAGCAGCCTCAAGAAAAAAATAGCAGCAGCTTAGAGCTGACCAAGACCTGCTAGCCGACAGATGGACTGAAGTCCTGTCGGCCGAAGAGTATAAACTCGAATGCCCCTCCAAAGGTTACCCAAAGCGAAGGCTGCTACCCCAACTAGAGGAGGAAGCAACTAAACCTACATCACCAGCGTACGATGCGCCCGATCAGCCACCCCATGGCCGCGATAGAGAGGCCCCCTGGCCCTCAATCCAAGCCACACCCCGGCTCCGCTCTAAGAATACCAGAGCACGGGGAAACGCAACAGACCTGCAAGACATATTGGAGGATAAGGCAAGGCAAACAAGATCGATCTACGGATCGCGTGGGTGCCCCACATCACGTGATGATAACCGTCACACCAGATATGATAAATACGGCCAGGACGAATACAACAGACCAAGCTCATCCGAGCTGCGTCATGATATAGCCTAGTACAGGGGCGCCGCACACCCACTATGCTTCACGGATGAAGTAATGGATCATCAAATCCCCAAGGGTTTTAAGCCCGTAAACATCGAATCATACGATGGCACAACTGATCCCGCGGTATGGATCGAGGATTATCTCCTTCATATCCACATGGCCCGTGGTGATGATCTACACGCCATCAAATACCTCCAGCTCAAGCTTAAAGGACCAGCTCACCATTGGCTTAACAGCCTGCCAGCAGAGTCAATTAGTTGCTGGGAGGACCTGGAATCCGCATTCCTGGACAACTTCCAGGGCACTTATGTGCGGCCACCAGACACCGATGACCTAAGCCACATGATCCAGCAGCCAGAGGAATCGGCCAGGAAATTCTGGACACGGTTCCTAACAAAGGAAAATCAAATAGTCGACTATCCGGACGCCGAGGCCCTTGCAGCCTTTAGGCACAACATCCGAGACGAATGGCTTGCCCGGCACCTAGGACAGGAAAAGCCGAAATCTATGGCATCCCTCACGACACTCATGACCCGCTTCTGCGCGGGCGAAGACAGCTGGCTAGCTCGTAGCAATAACATAACCAAGAGCCCTGGCAATTCGGATACCAAGGACAACAATGGCAGGTCACGTCGCAACAAGCACAAGCGCCGCATTAACAGCGACAATACTGAGGATACGGCAGTCAATGCCGGATTCAGAGGCTCTAAACCCGGTCAGCGGAAGAAGCCATTCAAAAGAAACCCTCCGGGCCCATCCAACTTAGACCGGATACTCGATCGCTCGTGCCAGATACACGGCACCCTCGAACAACCAGCCAACCACACCAACAGGGATTGTTGGGTGTTCAAGCAGGCAGGCAAGTTAAGTGCCGAAAACAGAGACAAGGGGCTACGTAGCAATGACGAGGAGGAGCCCCGTCCGCCGAACAATAGAGGACAGAAGGGATTCCCCCCGCAAGTGCGGACGGTGAACATGATATACACAACCCACATCCCCAAAAGGGAGTGGAAGCATGCTCTCAAGGAGGTCTATGCGCTGGATCTAGTCGCCCCAAAGTTCAACCCATGGTCCTCCTGCCCGATCACCTTTGATCGAAGGGACCACCCCACTAGCACCCGTCACGGCGGATTTTCCGCATTGGTCCTAGACCCAATCATTGATGGATTTCACCTCACCAGAGTCCTGATGGACGGCGGCAGCAGCCTGAACCCGCTTTATGAGGATAAGGTGCGAAAAATGGGTATAGATCCCTCAAGGATTAAACCCACAAAGACAACCTTTAAAGGCATCATACCAGGTGTAGAAGCTAGCTGTACAGGCACGGTTACACTCGAAGTGGTCTTCGGATCCCCGGACAATTTCCGAAGCGAGGAGTTAATCTTCGACATAGTCCCATTCCACAGTGGCTATCACGCCCTGCTCGGATGAACCGCATTTGCAAAATTCAATGCAGTGCCGCACTACGCATATCTCAAGCTCAAGATGCCAGGCCCTCGCGGAGTCATCACGGTAAATGGAAACACCGAACACTCTCTCCAAACGGAGGAGCACACAGCGGCCCTGGCGGCGGAAGTGCAGAGCAGCCTCTCAAGGCAGCTCTCCAATCCGGGTGTTAAACGTCCGGACAACGTCAAGCGCACCCGAAGCAACCTACAATAGAGCAAGCCGGCACGATCCGAGCAAGCATAGCAGTGCCGCCCCAACCCCAGCCCTCGCCAGATGGTGATATCGGTACCACGCGTACATAATTACGCTTTGAAAATACCATGGACATAAGGGGAGGGGCACAACTACAGCACACCCAGAATGCGGCTCAACCGCACTTAGGGTCTCCTTATTCCGCCGTTTTCCTTTTTTTACACTTTCAGGACCCACCTATTCGGAAGGCCTATCCGGCAATACACTCGCCAAACACACGATGCAACAGCCAGGGCGAGAACAAGCCGCGTCGAATGTCCAGGTGGCCTCTATAACGAGTTATATACCTGTTTTTACTTAGTCCCGCAGCTTGCCCCTGGAGGGGGACATGTAAAATAATCCCATCTCTTGCTTATTGCACTATTTGTATCGTTCTGCTTTCATTGTAGCCCTTTTTCATAAATAAGACATAGTTCTTATCCTTTATTGTATTCATCTATTTTTATACATATATGTTCAGTCATGACATTACGCAACCTTACACTTTGGTACGGCCAATACACCAGGGGCTTAAGTACCCCATAACATGGTGTGAGAAGACCGAACACTCTCCTGAGTGCGGCACCCCGAACTTATAGCATTATATGCATCGGCTCCGAATCATGTCTTGGGTCAATAGTTGGGTTTGCCCGGCTCCCATGTTTTGGTACCTTACGTTCCGCAATGTTAGCTAAGGTAGCGCTGGGAGAACTACTGTGATTGTGCCCCAGTTGAGCTGGGTTAACACCTCAGTAGAGAAAGCTAAAACTGACCGTCATGATAGTGCGAGAGACCGGTCGCTGTTCGCGAGGTTTTTCGAGTCCTTAAAGACTTATGCCACTTAGAGCGAGGAGCCGGATTTATCTGGCCAAGGCGTGGATAGCGCCCCGAACTCGGTCTTCCGAATACTACGGGCTTCGCCAAAATTTAAAATTATAGAATTCTATGGCTAAGTGAGAGTGATAAAGCATTATAAGTCCGATGGCCTGGTTCGTTGTGCGGAGAGCCTCCCTAGATGGACCCAAGAATGGTAACAAGAGCGCTCAGGTTTATCCCGAACACCCCAGCACTCGTGGCATGGGGGTAGAAGCCGACGACTTGCATCTCTCAGATTTGATAAACGGCACAGAAGGCAATATTTTAAATTAACAAGCGTTGCTTAACGCACATGAACAAAGTTTTCAGCGTACAGGATAACAAATGCGAGTCTACTCAAAAATTACATCTTTGGAGCACTCATCCGCTATACGGCGGGCACCCTTCAGGACGCCCTTATAATACATCTCGGGCGTGCGATACTCCTTGCTCGGCGGTGGCGCGCCCGTCAAAAGCTTCTCCGCGTCTAGCTTGCCCTAGTGCACTTTAGCACGGGCAAGGGCCCGACGGGCACCTTCAATACAGAAGGAGCGCTTGATGACCTCAATCCACGGACAAGCGTCCACCAGCCGCCGCACCAGACCGAAGTAGCTCCCAGGCATGGCTTCCCTAGGCCATAGCCGAACTATGAGGCCCTTCATGGCCTGTTCGGCCACCTTGTGGAGCTCGACCAGCTGCTTCAGCTGGTCGCTCAGGGGCACCGGATGTTCGGCCTCAGTATATTGAGACCAGAACACCTTTTCCGTCGAGCTCGCCTCCTCGGCTCGGTAGAACGCGGCAGCATCAGACACACTACAGGGGCGATCGGCGAACGCTCCTAGAGAGCTCCGGATTCGGGTAAGTAACAGATAATTTACTTTTATGTTCTTGCTCTGCATAAATAATGCCTTACCCGCCACTATCTTCTACATCGCCCCGATCTCCTGGAGGGCCTTCTTGGCTTCGGCCTTAGCGGTTTTGGCACTCTCAAGAGCCAAGGCGCGCTCGGACTCCCGAGTCTTTGAGTCACGCTCCAAACTCTCGTGTTTTTCCATGAGAGCCTGGAGCTCTTGCCGCACCTCCGCCACCCGCGCCTCCTGCTTCTCTCGCTTGGTGCGATCCAGGGCCACACTGTTTTCGGCCTTGGAGACCACCTCCTTCAGGGTCGCCACCTCGGCCGTGGCCCCTGCAACATTTACGTTGGTCCTGTCATTATTTGCAACCAAGTATTTCTATATACATTTACATGCGGTACTATGTACCCTCTTTATCCTTGAGCTGCTTCTTGGCACGGCCGAGCTCATTCTCGGACCGCTCGAGGCTCTCCTTCAATGCATTGACCTCCGCAGTTAGTGCGGCAGAGGTCAGCAGCGCAGCCTGCATTCCCATATTGACATATTTTTATTAAACTCCTGCGTATATCTTTTTAGATCCTCAGCTCGGCTTTTCTTTCCAAACACCAAACTGAGCATCAGGAGCTACTGTATATGCTGTAACATTTTTATATGTTTTGAATACATATCTCAAAGCCTGTTAACAGGCTTGTACAGGCTTCTGTCAGCCCGCTCTTGGCGGACTGAACCTTCTGAATCACCGCACTCATAACAGTGCGGTGTTCCTTGTTGATGGAGCCGCCATTAAGCACCTCTCCAGCAAATTGTCCGGCGCCTCCGGATGGACGGGGGTCACCGGCGTCGTGGGCTTGCCCTTCTTATGAAGGCGCCGCCTGACGGACTCTAGAACCGTTGATGGTTCCGGAGCAGTGTTCGGCCCGGGGCCGGACTTAGATCCCTCTGGGGCTTTACCCCCTTTGGGCCTGGAGTCCGGGAGGTTGCCTTGAGGCGCCTCCAGGACCACCTCCTCCTGGTTCGGTCCCTTTTGGGACTCCACCTCGGCGTCGTTCGCAGGGAGCGGGGAGGAGGCCGTCGGAATTGAAGCGCTATTCACATCCAACGAACTCAGGGAGCCGCTCGATGAATCGCCGAGCTGAGCTATGGGCGGACTGCATAATTAAATTCGGTGTCAGAAGCTATCGAATAATAGAGGAGCGCCATAAGTCATTCGGGTAGCCAAACACTTACGATTTTGCCAGGGGCTTGACCCTGGATGGCCATTCCTCCCCGCCGTCTTCGGCATCAGAGGCGTAGTACGGCAGAAGGGTCTTCCCCTTCTTGGACCCTCCGGCCTCCCCAGTTGGGGGGCCTTTCTTTTCTTACCTCCCCCCGTTGGAGGGGGAGAGGCTTCTTCTTCTTCTTCTTCTTCTTCCTCGTCTTTGGAGGCGGAGGGTGCGTCGGGGTTCTCGGGCGATGAATCCGACACCACTAGGCGCCGGGAGCTCTTTCGAGTCCTCGTGGCCTTCTTCTTGGCCTTCTTCTCCGGCACCATGTGAGGTGCCAGAACCAGCAGCCTTGTCAATCGGGCGTCCGCTGGGTCTTCTGGTAGGGGAGCCGGACAGATAACCTGCCCGGACTTCTTCAGCCAGTCCTATCAAAGGTAGGGGACTTTAGATCCCGCATAGAGTCAAACTATGAAAGACAAGAGTCCCGTAAATGGTAGAATAGCTTACCTCATTAGCCTGGCACCGCGAGCTGAATCCATGATCCTCGGTAGCGGACGCGGGGACCTCGGCACCCTTGAACAGCACCTTCCAGGCATCTTCGTACGTGGTGTCGAAGAGCCCGCTCAAGGTTGGGTGCTGTGTCGGATCAAACTCCCACAATTTGAAGGCCCGTTGTTGGCATGGGAGGACCCGGCGGATAAGCATGACCTGGACTATGTTGATGAGCTTGAGGTTCTTGCTCACCAGCTTTTTGACGTAGGTTTGGAGTCTGGTCAGCTCTTCCAAATCTCCCCATGTTAGGCCCATCTCTTTCTAGGAGGTGAGCCGTGTGGGAAAGCCAGATCGGAATTCGGGGGTCGCTTCCCATTTGGGGTCGCGCGGCTCGGTGATGTAGAACCACCCCGATTGCCATCCTTTTATTGGCTCCACGAAGGAGCCCTCGAGCCATAGGACGTTGGCCATCCGACCCACCATGGCACCTCAGCACTCCGCTTGGCGGCTGCCCACCACTTTTGGATTGACATTAAAAGTCTTCAGCCATAAGCCGAAGTGGGGATGGATGCAGAGGAAGGCCTCGCACACGATGATGAACGTCGAGATGTTGAGGATAAAGTTCGGGGCCAGATCGTGGAAGTCCAGGCCGTAGTAGAACATGATCCCCCGGACGAACGGGTGAAGAGGAAAACCCAGCCCGCGGAGGAAATGAGGGAGAAAAATAACCCTCTCATGGGGTCTGGGGGTGGGGATGAGTTTCCCCGCATCTGGAAGCCGGTGCACGATGTCGTCAGACAAGTATCCGGCCGTCCTCAACTTTTTGATTTGCCCCTCCGTGATGGAGGAGGCCATCCATCTACCTCCCGCTCTGGACATGATTGGAGAAGGTTGAGGTGGGAAGTGCGGGCTTGGGCGTTGGATCTCGAGCGCGCAGGGACGGATAATCAAAGGAGGAAGAAGGCGTAAATGGAAAGGGTAGATCCTTATCCCCTTATATGGGTGGCCGAAACTACGAGCCCCCACCGGCCTAATAAAACTCGCTTATCTCCCAAGCACCGCGGTTAATGGCGTGGTTGGGTTACCCCCGCCCGTATTGATAAGAATCCTGGAATAAGGGGACACGACTCTGCTGTGACAAGACGTGCCAAGGAAACCGCCTCGCTAAACACGCTGAGGTGGAACCATAAAACGATTCGAATAAAGGCTGGGCCGTGGCGTGATGTCATGCTGCGGAATACGTCAGCAGATTAGATTTGTGTAGAAATTATTCTCTCTACGGCGGTTTGTGGAACTTATTTTTGCAGTGCCGGACACTATCCTTGTGTTCAGCATCTTCTATGAAGTATTCGGAGGAGGAACCCGCCTTGCAATGCCGAAGACAACTTGCGTGTCGGACTCGTCGTCATTGAAGCCTGGTTCAGGGGCTACTGAGGGAGTCCTGGATTAGGGGGTGTCCGGATGGCCGGACTATGACCTTTGGCCGGACTCCCGGACTATGAAGATACAAGATTGAAGACTCCATCCCGTGTCCGGATAGGACGTTCCTAGGCGTGGAAGGCAAGCTTGGCGATACGATATGAAGATCTCCTCCCATTGTAACCGACTATGTGTAACCCTAGCCCTCTCCGGTGTCTATATAAACCGGAGAGTTTTAGTCCGTAGGACGAACAACAATCATAGCATAGGCTAGCTTCTAGGGTTTAGCCTCTCTGATCTCGTGGTAGATCAACTCTTGTAATACCCATACCATCAATATTAATCAAGTAGGAGTAGGGTTTTACCTCCACCGAGAGGGCCCGAACCTGGGTAAAAACATCGTGTCCCTTGTCTCCTGTTACAATCCGCCTAGACGCACAGTTCGTGACCCCCTACCCGAGATCCGCTGGTTTTGACACCGACATTGGTGCTTTCATTGAGATTTCCTCTGTGTCGTCGCCTTTAGGCCCGATGGCTTCTTCGATCATCAACCACGACGCGGTCCAGGGTGAGACTTTCCTCCCCGGACAGATATTCGTATTCGGTGGCTTCGCACTGCGGGCCAACTCGCTTGGCCATCTAGAGCAGATCGAAAGCTATGCCCCTGGCCATCAGGTCAGGTTTGGAAGCTTAAACTACACGACCGACATCCGCGGGGACTTGATCTTCGACGGACTCGAGCCACGGTCGAGCGTGCCGTGCTGTCTCGATGGGCATGATCTAGCTCTGCCGCCGGACAGCGGCCAGAGTGCTGCTCGGGTGTCTGCTCTGACCATTAGCTCGGAGCCGACTGCGCTAACCAGGGACGGACGGTTGGACGCCGCCCCAGGAGCCGCAATCTCTACGGTGATGGAGCCGAATACCAGCCTAGTCCTTTGCAAGGCCCGTGACTCCGAGGTGCCGGACTCCGTTCCGGACTCCGAATCTTCCGCACCCCTCCGATCGAACCCGATTGGGCTCCGATCATGGAGTTCACCGCTGCAGATGTCTTTCAGCACTTGCCCTTTGGCGATATCCTGAACTCCCTAAAGTCTCTCTCTTTGTCAGGAGAGCCCTGGCCGGACTATGGCCAGCATGGTTGGGATGCGGACGACGAAGAAATTCGAAACCCACCCACCACCCACTTTGTAGCCACTGTCGACGATCTAACCGACATGCTCGACTTCGACTGAAGATATTGATGGTATGGACGCCGATGAAGGAGATGACCAAGAACCAGCACCTATAGGCCACAGGAAGGCCACCTCATCATATGACATATACATGGTGGACACCCCCAAAGCAGGGGATGGCGATGAAAAAGAGGAGGACGACCCCTCCAAGAAGCAACACAAGCGCCGACCTTAGTGGCGCCGCTCTAAATCCCGCCAAAGAAAGAACGGCGAATCCGGCACCGGAGACATCAACACCCTGGACAGTGCCGAAGACAACCCCCTCCAGCAGGACTCAGCGCAGGAGGGCGAAGGAGCCAGCCCTCGTGAGAGAGCGGCTGACAGAGAGGTCGAGGACGACAATTATATGCCTCCCTCCGAAGACGAGGCAAGCCTCGATGACGACGAATTCGTCGTGCCAGAGGATCCCGTCGAACAAGAGTGTTTCAAACGCAGGCTTATGGCCACGGCAAGCAGCCTCAAGAAAAAACAGCAGCAGCTTAGAGCTGACCAAGACCTGCTAGCTGACAGATGGACTGAAGTCCTGGCGGCCGAAGAGTATAAACTCGAACGCCCCTCCAAAAGTTACCCAAAGAGCAGGCTGCTACCCCAACTAGATGAGGAAGCCACTAAACCTACATCACCAGCATATGATGCGCCCGATCGGCCACCCCGTGGCCGCGACAGAGAGGCCCCACGGCCCTCAATCCAAGTCGCACCCCGACGCCGCTCTAAGAATACCAGAGCACGGGGAAAAGCAACAGACCTGCAAGACATATTGGAGGATAAGGCAAGGCAAACAAGATCGATCTACAGATCGCGTGGGTGCCCCACATCACATGATGATAACCGTCACACCGGATATGATAAATACGGCCAGGCCGAATACAACAGACCAAGCTCATCCGAGCTGCGTCGCGATATAGCCCAGTACAGGGGCGCCGCACACCCACTATGCTTCACGGACGAAGTAATGGATCATCAAAACCCCGAGGGTTTTAAGCCCGTAAACATCGAATCATACGATGCCACAACTGATCCCGCGGTATGGATCGAGGATTATCTCCTTCATATCCACATGGCCCGTGGTGATGATCTACACGCCAACAAATACCTCCCACTCAAGCTTAAAGGACAAGCTCGCCATTGGCTTAACAGCTTGCCAGCAGAGTCAATTAGTTGCTGGGAGGACCTGCAATCCGCATTCCAGGACAACTTCTAGGACAGCTAGCTAGGTTAACTAGTTTAACTAGGTAGTTATCTAGGTTAGTGCAAAAATTTAGTTAGGGCTTCGATAGAGAACTAGTTAGGTTAATTATCTAGGTTAGTATAAAAATTTAGTTAGGGCTTTGACAGATAACTAGTTAGGTTAACTCGTTTAATTAGGTTAATTAACTAGGTTAGTGTAAAAAATTATTGAGGGCTTTGACAAAGAACTAGCTACGTTAACTTGTTTAATTGGGTTAATTATCAAGGTAAAATAGGTTAACTAACTAGGTTAAATAGGTAGGTTAATTAGGTTCGTTAGGTGAACAAGCTAGGTTAAGTAGGTTGGCTAGGTTAGAGCAAATAATGTGTGTCTGTGTAGATCAACACCATTTGGGTTCTTTCCTAGGCAGAGAAGTGTTTAGTGAGGTCATTTTGCAAAGGTTTCTGATTTTTGAAAAGACCACTATTTCTTAAGGAAAAGAATTGAGGCAAGTTTTATTTTAAAGATGATCCCTTCTGAGGGAGTCTCGGATTAGGGGTGTCCGGATGGCCGGACTAAGACCTTTGGCCGGACTCCCGGACTATGGAGATACAAGATTGAAGACTCCATCCCGTGTCCGGATGGGACTTTCCTTGGCGTGGAAGGCAAGCTTGGTGATACGATATGAAGATCTCCTCCCATTGTAACCGACTCTGTGTAACCCTAGCCCTCTCCGGTGTCTATATAAACCGGAGAGTTTTAGTCCATAAGACGAACAACAATCATACCATAGGCTAGATTCTAGGGTTTAGCCACTCCGATCTCGTGGTAGATCTACTCTTGTACTACCCATATCATCAATATTAATCAAGCAGGAGTAGGGTTTTACCTCCATCGAGAGGGCCCGAACCTGGGTAAAAACATCGTGTCCCTTGTCTCCTGTTACCATCCGCCTAGACGCACAGTTCGGGACCCCCTACCCGAGATCCGCCGGTTTTGACACCGACATTGGTGCTTTCATTGAGAGTTCCTCTGTGTCGTCGCCTTTAGGCCCGATGGCTTCTTCGCTCGTCAATCGCGATGCGGTCCGGGATGAGACTTTTCTCCCCGGATAGATCTTCGTATTCGGCGGCTTCGCACTGCGGGCCAACTCATTTGGCCATCTGGAGCAGATCGAAAGCTACGCCCCTGGCCATCAGGTCAGGTTTGGAAGCTTGAATTACACGCCCGACATCCGCGGGGACTTGATCTTCGACGGATTCGAGCCACAACCGGGCACGCCGCACTGTCACGATGGGCATGACTTAACTCTGCCGCTGGACAATGCCCAGAGCATCACTCCGGTGTCTGCTCCGACCATTAGCTCGAATCCTACTGCGCCAGTCGGGGATGGACGGTTGGACGCCGCCCCGGAAGCCGCAACCTCTACAGCGATAGAGCCGGATACCAGCCTAGTCCTTCGCAGGGCCCGTGACTCCAAGGTGCCGGACTCCGCTCCCGACTCCGTATATCCCGCACCTCTTCCGACCGAGCCCGATTGGGCTTCGGTCATGGAGTTCACCGCCTCGGACGTCCTTCAGCACTCGCCCTTTGGCGATATTCTAAATTCACTAAAGTCTCTCTCTTTGTCGGGAGAACCCCGGCCGTACTATGGTCGGGGTGGTTGGGATGCGGACGACGAAGAAATTCGAACCCCACCCACCACCCACTTGGTAGCCACTGTCGACAATCTAACCGACATGCTCGATTTTGACTCCGAAGATATCAACGGTATGGACGCCGATAAAGGAGACGATCAGGAACCAGCACCTACAGGGCGCCGGAAAGCCACCTCATCATACGATGTATACATGGTGGACACACCTAACAGAAACGACAACAAGGATCAAAAGGATGCGGCTAGGGATCGCTCCCTCGAAAAACAATCAAAGCGGCGGCGTAAGCACAAGGCCAAGCCCCACCTCGACAAAGACCCGGCCATAGAGCAGGGTGAATCAATGGAAGACGAACATGCCGTCGAGCATCCGTCCAAACTGGGCGGACAATCCGAACAACCAATCCTCGGGAAAGATAATAGCCCGGACGACCTCATGCCGGACAAATTGCTGGAACATCAGAACCTCCACCAAAGGCTCGTTGCCACTTCAAGTAGCCTGAAAAAGCAGAAGCAGAAGCTCAAAACAGCAGAAGACGCACTCAGGATCAGATGGGGCAAAGTACTCAATACTGCACATAAGTACGGCAACAGTCGTGACACAAAGAGCTATCCGAAGCGGAAACTACTACCGGAATTTGATGAAGAGGCCATAAAGCCCCCACAGTCAAAAAATAAAGAAGCCACAAGGTCGGATAGACGACCCTACGATCAATCTCACGCATCAAAGGACGCCGCACTCAATATGGCGCGCGATCCATCCAAGAGTTCACTCAAAAAACTGGCCCAACTAGATCCATCTATAGGCCAAGAAAGCAAGCTCCAGTGAGCGATGGAATGCAAAACATACCCGAACATCGCGGCACGCCTAAATACAGGGGTGCCGCACACCCCCTATGTTTTACCAATGAGGTGCTAGGCCATGAATTTCCAGCCGGATTCAAGCCCGTGAACATAGAAGCATACGACAGAACAACAGACCCTGGAGTCTGGATTGGGGACTACATCCTCCACATACACATGGCCAGAGGAGATGACCTCCACGCCATAAAGTACTTGCCCCTTAAGCTCAAAGGGCCAGCCCGGCATTGGCTTAAAAGCCTTCCCGAAAACACCATGGGAAGTTGGGAAGTGCTTGACTATGCTTTCCGGGCAAATTTTCAAGGGACCTATGTCCGGCCCCCGGATGCGGATGATCTGAGTCATATTACTCAGCAGCCCGGAAGCTCTGGAACAGATTCCTTATCAAAAAGAATTTGATAGTCGATTGTCCGGACGCAGAGACCCTAGCAGCTTTCAAACATAGCGCCCGAGACGAATGGCTCGCCAGACACCTCGGCCAAGAAAAACCACGAACAATGGCTGCGTTAACAAGCCTCATGGCCCGCTTTTGTGCAGGAGAGGATAGCTGGTTGGCAAGAAGCAGCACCAGCGACCCGAATACGTCAGAACCCAGAGATGGGAACGGGAAGCCGCGCCGTAACAAAGAACCGCGCCGAATCAAGGACAACAGCCCGATGAGCATGGCAGTAAATGCCGGATTCAAAAGCTCTCGGCAAAATCAGAAAAAGCCGCCCCCCAAAGACGATAGGGACGAGCTATCCAACCTCAACAAAATTTTGGACAAAATATGTCAAATCCACAGCACTCCTAGGAGACCTGCAAACCATAGCTACAGAGATTGTTGGGTCTTTAAGCTGTCCGCCAAACTCAACGCCGAACACAAGGGGCTCGACACACCAAGTGAAGATGGCGATGCACCCCACAAGCAGAACACCGGAGAACAAAAGAAGTTCCCACAAGAAGTCAAGACAGTAAATCTACTTCATGTGACAAAAGGGAAGAGCAGAACGGCACCTACGAAGACACGCGCCGTACGACCAGCCCCAGAGGAGCAACCCCACTGGTTGTTACAACCAATCACCTTTGGTCGTCAGGATTACTCAAGATGAGACCAGAACGCAGGCTAGACTGCCTTGGTCGTAAATCCAATTATTAACGGACTCCAATTTAGAAATGCCCTTATGGACGGCGGCAGCGACTTGAACCTGTTATATCAGGACACAGTCCGCAAACTCGGGATAAACCCAATTATAATCCACCTTGGCAACACTTCCTTTCAAGGAGTCACGCCAGGCCCGGATACCCCAAGTATGGATTCCCTTACGTTAGAAGTCACGTTCGGATCACTCGACAACTTTCGAAGCAAAAAGCTAACATTCCACATCGCCCCATTCGTAAGTCGCTATCAAGCACTACTGGGACGTGAAGCTTTCACCCGCTTTAACGCAATACCGCATTACGCATCCCTTACACTCAAAATGCCCGGCCCAAAGGGCATCATTTCATTATAGGGGAACATAAATTGACCCCCAGAGTACGGGCAATGTGCGGCTGCCTGGACAGCCGCCCACAAATCCAGCCCTATTATCCCAGACACGGCTCGACGAGTCCGGCGTAAACATGCTAAATAGCCGCATATCCCCATACAAGGGGCTCCGTATGCTCACGCCCGGAGACAATATGGCTTAACTCTTGCTCCAACTATATTTTGTTTATTTCAATATAGATTTCTCGCATGCTTATTTTTTACTAAGTTCCTCTCTCTCGCAGCCGAACATCGTGCTACGCCCGTCCAGGATACGGCACAACGGAGACATAGGCACAGACGTGCAGCAGGGACCCGTTTCAAGGATTCTTTTCAGATTAAGACCCTGCGTAAACCTTTTTTACCGTCTCTTGTTGATAACATCCCCCGGTTTTCTACATAACCGAGGAGGAGGCTGGCGTCTTGGCATGTGGCCACGCCAGAATTTTTGCGCGTACCTAGACACTAGGGGCTTTTTTATCAAGGGCTCTATTTCGGCCCGTCCTCATAAAGACCGAATACCTTAGGGAGTGTTCGGCGTCGCGAGTTTGGCCCTATATGCATCAGCTCCGAATCATGTCTTTGGTCAAATGTTGGGTTTGCCCGGCTCCTTTGTTTTGCTGCCTTACGTTCCGTTATATCGGCTAACGCGGCACCAGGAGAACTACTACGATTGTGCCCCGGTTCGGCCAGGTGAGCACCTTAGTAGAGAAAGCCAAAAACTGACTGTCATGATATAGCGAGAGACTGGTCAACCACTCGATGTCTTTCGGAATCTTTAGGATTCCTCCGCATTAACGAAGGGTCGCTTCCCGATCAGGCACACTCGCGTCCCGAATTCGGGCGAGCGCGGTGCCCCCAGGGGCTATTCAGTAGCCCCACTGTAAAACTCCTATGGCTAAGTGAAAGTGATAAAGCATTATAGTTCGGTTGCCTAGTTCGCCGCGCCACCACCTCCTTTGTAGGACCAAGACATTGGATTAAGTGTGAAAAGGCGCCTTTTTGCGAACACCCCCGCATTCTATGCATGGGGGCTGAAGCCAACGACTGCCATCTTTCAGGTTATATACAAATTTATACATTAAACGGCCGCACAGGAGGCATCATGATTCTTGCAAGCACAAGTATAAAAAGCTTTTTTCATAAAAAAATTGTTTTACAAATAGTATAAGCTATTCGAACACAACATCCTTCGAGCACTGCGCCTCTATTATATGAGCGCCAGGAAGAACATCCTCAAAATAGTGCTTGGCAGGTACTCGGCTTTCATCCGAATCTCGGGACGCAACAATACCGGCCTTCATATCTGCCCAGTATGTTTTGACACGGGCAATAGCCATCTGTGCGCCCTCTATGCACGCCGACCTCTTCATTGCATCAGCATGTGGCACCGAACCAAGGAACTGCTACACCAAGCCAAAATAACTCTTCGCCTCCGGCTTCTCGAGCCACAGACGACTCGCAATATACCTCATGGCGAGTCCGGATAACCTGTTCAGCTCCGCCCAGGCGGCCAAACGGTCGGATACTGACAGTGGGCGTTCTGGATTGTGGTACTACGACCACAAAAGCTCTTCCAATCCATGGTCACCTCGGCTGCGGAAGTGTTCGGCCGCGTCCGCCGCACTTGCTGCCAAATCCAGATAAGTGTTTTCCGCACTCCACTACCAGTCTAATGGAGCATACTTGGGGTCTCTGAACTTCGTCCACAGCATATAAGGCTTTCCAGCCGTGATATCTCCGGCCTGACGCAGCTCCTCCTTCATCGCTCTCATTGCAGAGCGAATATCCTTGGCTTCGGCAGTGATCTTTTCAAGGTCCTTCTGAGCCGCCCTATCTTCTTGTTCGAGAAATTTAGAGCGGTTGGTAGCATCCTTCAATTTTATGGCCATCTCGGCTATTACCTTCTTGCTCTGGCAGTGAGCAGCTTGTTTGGCTTTTAGCTCTTCAGCCGCTTTAACGGCAGCCGCATCACTTTTCCTTGCTTGCTCCTTGGCTCGGGAAAGTTCCGCCTGAAGGTTCTCCACGGCAGCAGCACCATCTACATCAAGCACATATATATAAGGCCCGAGCATCGAGCTCCTATTACCGGGTGTCTTTTGAACATACCTCGAGCCTCGTCTAGCCGCTTATTTACAAGCGCGATGTCGGCATCTGCTACGTCAAGTTGCCGCTTTAGTTTGGCAGATTCATCAGTCCAGCTAGCCACCGAACGCCTCGCCACCTTCACGGAATAGGCGACATATTATACCTGGGGTTATGATCCTCTGTGCGCCGTCACTCATGACGACACACAGAGTCTCAGGGGCTACTATTCATACAGGGCACATTTAATATGCGACTCTACCAAAAGGTACACCTTTTTACGTACCTCAAAGCCTATTAGTAAACTCCTGGCAGCCTCGTGCAATCTGCTTTCCACAGATGAAATCCTTCCAATCACCGTATTCATCAACATACGGTGTTCTTCTGAGATGGACGCCCTACCAAGCAGATCCCTCAGCCCCTCCGATGGCGCCAGAGGGTGCCGGACTAGCCTGACGACCTTTTCCAGGGTCTGGACTTGGAAAAACCCTCTGGGACGATACCTCGAGGTCGCCAGCCTCGTGAGACGGCGCAACAAGGGGAGGCGTTTCGCTCTCTATCATCTCTGGACGTAGATCCCCCAAAGATGAGCTCTGCTGTGAAGGGTCGAGATCCAAACTGCAAGATAATGTTTCAGTTATTTTCCTCAGGAATAAAACAGGAGTGTAATTCATTATAAAACTCCTCCCTTCACTTACGTCTCAGGGGAGAGAGGGTCCCCTTTAGGGGGGCGATTCGGCCGGGACGTTCTCCGGTGCCGAACCGTCTGACGAAGATTTCTTTCCCCGTTTTGAGGTTATCACCTCCGGGTCTTCAGAGGCAGTTCTTTTCTTTCCCTGGTCAGGGGAATTTTTGATTCTTCCCTTCCTAACAGCCTCCTTCACGAAGGCGGTAGCTCCTTGGTCCCCCCTTTGCCTTCCGCCGAAAGCGCGACCTCCAGCATCCTGGTCAGCAGGGGATTCGGCACGGTCTCGGGCAGGGGGGCTGGACACCTGATAAGCTTTGCCTTCGCCATCCACTCCTGTTCAAAGGACAACTCTTCTAAAGGGTAATTTTGATAAAAATATGGATGGTGTGTACAAACACAGGGCTACTTAGTTTAGCATCCGGGCGATTGCAGCTCAAACCTGCGTCCTCAGACAAATCCGGACACGTTGCTTGTGATCCGAAGAACAATTTGTACATCTCCACGGGTGTCATTCCCATGAAATGTTGTAGGACTCGTGGTCCCTGCGGATTGAACTCCCACAGGCGGAGAGGTCGACGTTTGCAGGGCAGTGTGCGGCGAATCACCATGACTTGCGCCACTATGGTCAAATTGATATCTCTTTCTAGAAGATCTTGAATACGGCCCTGCAGCAAGGGCACATCTTTGGGCGGCCCCCAGATAAGTCCTTCATTAACCCATGACGCCAGCTGTGGTGGGGGACCCGAGTGAAAAGTAGGTGGTGCCACCCATGTGGTGCCCCTGGGGGCTGTGATGTAAAACCAGTCCCGTTGCCATAAGCCGAGCTCCTCTTGAAAAGAGCCTTCGGGCCATGGAGCGTCGTCCATTTTGCTTATTATAGCTCCTCCGCACTCAGCATGCTGCCCCTCGATCAGTTTCAGTTCCACTTTGAAGCTTTTTAGCCACAATCCGAAGTGAGGAGTGATATGGAGGAAGGCCTCGCACACGACAATGAATGATGAGATCTGGAGGATGGACTCCGGAGCTAGGTCGTGGAACTCCAGCCCGTAGTAAAACATAAGCCCCCTCACGAAGGGATCGATCGGGAAGCCTAGCCCCCGAAGGAAGTGAGATGCGAACACCACACTTTCACCGGGCTGGGGAGCGGGAATAGCATGCCCTTGAGTAGGCAGTCTATGCTAGATTTCTCCGGTTAGATACCTGGCTTCTCTCAGCTTTCGCACATCTTCTTCCGTAATGGAGGAAGGCATCCACCGGCCTTGAAGGTCGGAGCCGGACATCGTCAAAAGTCCGAAGCGCCTAAAACTAGAGCTTTGGGTGTTGGAACTCGAAGCGAGGGGCGGATTTGATTTGTTTGAGAAGAAGGGAGCCGGGCCTTAGTTCCTTTATAAAGGGGGTGAATACCAAGAGCCCTCCCCGTAACCGTTTGAGACTCGCTTTCAATTAGGGAGTCATACCTAAGTCACGGTTGGGTTACCCACGCTCGTCTTGATGAGAATCCCGGAATAAGGGGACACGATCTCTGCTTTGACAAGACGTGTCAGGGAAACCGCCTCGCTAAACGCACTGAGGTGGGACAGTAAAACGATTCAAACGAAGGCCTGGCCGTGACGTCATGCTATGGAATACGTCACCAGATCCGGTTGAAGCAAATATTATTCTCTCTACGGTGGAATGTGGAACTTATTTTGCAGAGCCGGACACTACCCTGGTGTTCAACATCTTCTATGGAATATTCGGAGGAGGAACCCGCCTTCCAATGCCGAAGACAACTTGCGCGCCGGACTCGTCGTCATTGAAGCCTGGTTCATGGGCTACTGAGGGAGTCCTGGATTAGGGGTTGTCCGGATGGCCGGACTAAGACCTTTGGCCGGACTTCCGGACTATGAAAATACAAGATTGAAGACTCCGTCCCGTGTCCGGATGGGACTTTCCTTGGCGTGGAAGGCAATCTTGGCGATATGATATGAAGATCTCCTCCCATTGTAACCGACTCTGTGTAACCCTAGCCCTCTCCGGTGTCTATATAAACCGGAGAGTTTTAGTCCATAAGATGAACGACAATCATACCATAGGCTAGCTTCTAGGGTTTAGCCACTCCGATCTCGTGGTAGATCTACACTTGTACTACCCATATCATCAATATTAATCAAGCAGGAGTAGGGTTTTACCTCCATCGAGAGGGCCCGAACCTGGGTAAAAACATCGTGTCCCTTGTCTCCTGTTACCATCCGCCTAGACGCACAGTTCGGGACCCCCTACCCGAGATCCGCCGGTTTTGCCACCGACACATTCCTAGACTTTTATTGTAGATTACATCTTTTCATTGAAGTGGCCATGTTATATCTTTTCATTGAAGTGGTTTGATTGTGCCCAAGTGGCCTTTTGTTGTTTCCTGGGAATGAGGCCGAGTGGCCCATGTTTTTCCAGAGTGTTGATTCATTTCCGTTCCGGCAAATTTCAGGTGCTCGATTTCTCCACTTTTTAGCAAAGGTCATGCCGAAATTTTCCGTGAATATCGGCATGACTTGTGCTACAAACTAGGACATATCGAGTGCCTGGGATTTGCCGCGCCGGGAAGGAATCAACGTTCCTGCAAAACATAGGCCTTTTTATATCATTATTCATTTTATTAGGTGTAGAATTAATTGACTAGATTTAATCGTAGGAAACATGGCTAGCAACAATGAAGGACAGGGTTCTGGTGACTGCGACAATGTCTACCTAGCAGCAGAAGAATTTTTGAGGGAAGCCGACGATCAACAGTTGATGTTGGTGGGTCCACCTATCACATCGGAGATTGAGACCGACATCGAGACCGGCGTTGAGACTGAGAACGGCATCGAGACCGGCGCTGAGACTGAGACCGGTGCCAAGACTAGCGGAGCTGGTATAGAACCGAAAGCAAATAGGCAACGACTTCCTAACAAGCTCGGGACTACTAGACTGGTGGTCACGAAGGTGGACGAGGGCAATTTTGAGCCAACCGCACCCGAGGAAGTGCGCGCATGGTATGACAATCAAATAGGTTGCATCATACGGACAACCGCCACCATCATTGATGAGAAACTAAAGAAGATAGATAATATGAGGCCCTCCCTCCTTAAGAAGCTGCACCAGATATTCTTGTTCCCGGGCCGGAATATAATGATCCAGATAAGGACCCAACAATGAAGAAGATAAACAAACACGCCATGACCAAGTTTAGCGACACATTGGCCACCTGGAAAGCAAGGGTGAAATATCGGATCGTGATCAAAAAGGAACCCTACTCTGAGATTGTAAAGGATAATCTGACAATCACGGCAGAGCACTTCCAAATATTCAAGGCGGCTTGTGAGGCCGAAGCTGCCAAAAAAGTTGAAGTACATGAAGTGGCTTCAACAGAGGAACATTGGGTTCCACCACCTTGGAAGCCGTGGTTACGGCGGGAAGAGGTCCATATGGGCCAAGGAAGAGGCTGAAGCCGTGAGTCTGGGCATCCTTGACCCCTTGGCGGAGTTTACCGTCCTGCAGGAGCATGACGTCCTCAGGGCCACATGGAAGAAGGTTTTCGAGACGAATGCGGTCACGACGGAGTTCATGAGACAGCTGGTAATTTTAGTTTCTGATCAATTCGACCGCATGTTCTTCATATTTGTAAACGATCCTTGTGCCTTTTGCAGAGAGAGCAGCCTAGGATTGCGGCCGAAAGCGACTCGCCGTTTGAGGCGTTGGCGAGGCCCAATTGGGACACTCCATTCAACCAGGCATTGAACATATTGAAAGGACTCACGGTGGAGACTCGGCCGTCGTATGGACGCGTGCACGGTGTCGGAGACAGCGCCACATGGAAGAAGTACTACGGTGAGACCACGGAGGAGATAAAGGAAAGACAGAGGTTAACTGAAGAAAACATCGACAAGAAGGTTGAGATTGAGGTTGAGAAGAAATCATTTGAGAAAGTCGCAACAGCGATAGCTGCCGCAAAATAGGTGCTTGCAGATATGTATACTACCTTGGTTCCGGCCGTTTTCAATTGGACCAGGCAAAATCCAGAAAAAAAATGCAACGGACTTTCCCCTTGCTGACTTCCTGGGGAGCAGCTCGACTAGCGTTGCACTAGCATCTGCAGCTGCACCTGCTCCCGCACCGGCTCCCGCACCGGCTCCTGCACCTGCTCCCGCACCGGCTCCTGCACCTGCTCCCACACCGGCTCCGCCACCAGACGTGCTCGGCGGTGCTTCGTCTTTGGCTGAGCTCGATGCCCTCACGGTATCTATCACACCGGCCCTCTTCAATAAATGTATAATCTCCCGTTTTCGTTGCCTTTTGGATGTCTCACGTCGCAGATTTTCTTTGCAGGCCGACGAAACCCCTTGCACCATATTGTACATTATCGGCGACCAAAAGGTGGACATGGGGAAGGCGACGATAATGGAGCCGAATGAACCATTTTTCCACAGCCGGCCGATCCCCCCGGATGTCTTCAAGGTTTCCATGGCCAGTGTCAAACCGGGCCACACGAATTTGGCTCCTCCAGTACTAGGGGGTGACGACGAGACCCCATTTGTGGCTTGGTGATTGTAATGGGTGGGTCCTATTGTGGCCAAAGTGTCTGCTTCGTCTGGAGCCGGCCGGGAGCACACCCAGGAGCACGAAGTTAGGTATGAATGTCAACACCCCACCTACTCAATTAGCATCGACTGTCGTGCTGGGTGATAGCGGACGTGGTGAGGAAGAGCCTCCATTAGTTGCTAGTGACATCGCCATAGAAGAGGATGAGGATGACGATGACACTCAACAGTATGTCAATACTGGCGCCTACTTAGGGTTTGAGCGTCATGAGTTGGTGCCTGATCAATTGCCGCCTCCGGTGTCTGAACATATTATGGACGACCTTCCGATAGAAAATAAGGGTAGGAAGAGACCGAGGAAAGGCAATAAAGCTGCTTCTATGATCCAGCCGCCTCAGCAGCCTCGGGTTCAAGATCGTATAGATATCCCCGGTGCGGCAAAATTGCATATCGCCGGTGAACCAATCCTACCTAAAGCAGCGCTAGAGGGCAGATTCGGCGATCTAAGGAGACTTCATGATGATGTGCTGTAGATAGAGAAAGGCATCATCGCATCGAAAAATCTAGGATACCCACTCTACGTGGTTAACATGCCGCTGCTATTGTCGTACGTCCACACATTCCCCGCGGAGAAGTTCTTCCTTCGATTTGATTACATCTTCGACATGTTTCACTTGAAGAAGCTGGATTTTATGTTTGTCAGCCTTTATGCCTTGCACATGAACTACCTCATCGGGTTTGTGCAGATACCTTACATCTGTGTCGCTAACCCATACTTCATGGACGAGGGCTTCTTGGCAGTCTGCACAAAGCACTGTGAATACGCGAGGGACTACCTTGTCAATTTCATGCTCGCCAATAAGGACAAGGAGGTGATTCTCGTGTCTTATCATGCCTTGTAAGTCATCCGCACGGATATCCTTCCTTCAATTTCAATCATTCATTTGCAGGGTGGAGGCTAACTAATTTGAGGTTGATACGTCTCCAACATATCTATAATTTTTTATTGTTCCATGCTATTATATTACCTGTTTTGGATCTTTATGGGCTTTACTTTACACTTTTATATCATTTTTGGGACTAACCTACTAACCAGAGGCCCAACCCGTATTGCTGTTTTTTTGCCTATTTCAGTATATCGAAGAAAAGGAATATCAAACGGAGTCCAAACGGAATGAAACCTTCGAGAGTGTGATTTTTGGAACGAACGTGATCCAGAGGACTTGGAATGCAAATCAAGAAACAATCGAGGAAGCCACGAGGGTGGAGGGCGCCCCCCTATAGGGCGCGCCCCCTATCTCGTGGGCCACTCGGGCATCCACTGACGTACTTCTTCCTCCTATATATACCCATATACCCCGAAACCATCAAGGGAGCCACGGAAGAAATATTTCCGCCACCATAACCTTCTGTATCCGCGAGATCCCATCTTGGAGCCATCGTCGGCACTCTGTCGGAGGGGGAATCTACCATGGAGGGCTTCTACATCAACACCATAGCCCTTCCGATGAGTTGTGAGTAGTTTACCACAAACCTTCCGGTCCACAGTTATTAGCTAGATGGCTTCTTCTCTCTATTTGGATCTCAATGCCATGTTATCCCCCTCTCTTGTGGAGATCTATTCGATGTAACTCTTTTGCGGTGTGTTTGTCAAGATCCGATGAATTATGGGTTTATGATCAAGTTTATCTATGAGAAATATTTGAATCTCCTCTGAATTCTTTTATGTGTGATTGAGTTATCTTTGCAAGTCTCTTTGAACTATCGGTTTGCTTTGGCCTACTAGATTGATCTTTCTTGCCATGGGAGAAGTGCTTAGCTTTGGGTTGAATCTTGCGGTGTCCTTTTCCAGTGATAGCAGGGCAGCAAGGCATGTATTGTATTGTTTCCATCGAGGATAAAAAGATGGGGTTTATATCATATTGCATGAGTTTATCCCTCTACATCATGTCATCTTTCTTAATGCGTACTCTGTTCTTATGAACTTCATACTCTAGATGCATGCTGGAGAGCGGTCGATGTGTGGAGTAATAGTAGTGGATGCAGGCAGGAGTCGGTCTACTTGTCATGGACGTGATGCCTATATACATGATCATGCCTAGATAATCTCATAATTATTCGCTTTTCTATCAATTGGTCGATAGTAATTTGTTCACCCACCGCAATACTTATGCTATCTTGAGAGAAGCCTCCAGTGAAACCTATGGCCCCGGGGTCTATCTTTTACCATATACGCTTTCAATCTACTTTTATTTGCATCTTTACTTTTCCAATCTATATCACAAAATACCAAAAATATATTTATCTTATCATATTATCTCTATTAGATCTCACTTTCGCAAGTGGCCATGAAGGGATTGACAACCCCTTTATCACGATGGTTGCGAGTTCTTTGTTTGTTTGTGTAGGTTCGTGGGACTTGTCAGGAGCCTCCTACTGGATTGATACCTTGGTTCTCAAAAACGAAGGGAAATACTTATGCTACTGTGCTGCATCACCCTTTCCTCTTCAAGGAAAACTAACGCAAGCTCAAGACGTAGCAGAGGTGTACTTATTTTGCGCAGCCGCGGGCGCGCCATCCTCATCATCCTCTACCCCCTATACTGCCATGCTCTTTACTTGGACTCGTCAAAGAACATTAACAAAAAGGATTACACCCTCATCAAGTCCGTTCTCGATGGTGCTATCTTTTACTACGGCGCACGGGGTGGAGAGGTCAAGGACAAGAAGTACAGGGACGGGAGGTCCGCCTGCAGCCATAAGACCGTCTTCTACTGCATCCAGCAACCGAGTAATTTTATTAATGATGGATTCTATGTCCTACACCACATGCTAGAGTACAGACGGGATCATCAGAACCTTCACATGTCACCTAGACCCAGCGATGCTCATATTCTGCAATGGGCAAAGAACTTAGGAGATATCGAGGATCATCGACTTCGAGCTGAGTTCTATCACATCCAACGCAAAATTGCCCAAATCATCATGAAGGAGGTCGTCGAAAAAACAGGCATGTTCTACGAAGAAGGACAAATGTCGCGGGAAGATGTCCGAACACGCATAGCGTCTCAGCGTCTCGACATGAAGCCTTTCACTAAGCTCGGAGACTATCTCCCTGACCTGGATGGATGGCACGGCATGTTGGAGTGATTGTCGATATATGACAATGTGTCCATTTATTCCATACTTTCTGTATGACAAAACTTTGAGTTATGCGCCATGAAACTTTATTTGGGATGTAATTAATCTGTCCTCCTCAACTAGCGATCACTCTAGTTAGGGAATTTTGGGTACGATGAACTTTGTTATTTATGCTTATGATATGTTGCTTCTATTTTTGCCAAGTCTGTCTCTTTCTGTTGCTCAACTATATATGTTGCATATCATCGACTCATGTGATGATGCAGGTGCATAGATCATTGATGGCGAAGAAGTGCTACGCCAGGAGTATACGATGAGTGGGCGGAGTGTCAGGCCCAGGTGTACCGGTTTCTGGTTTTCGAGCGACGACCAATAGTTAGTTTAGGTTTCATAGTTATAGCTCTTCTCATGTATATCATTGTTTAGATGGATGATGATGTAGTTGCATGTAATCAAGAATTATATCGCTATTTTTGAGATGATGACGAGAGACCACTTTCTGTTGGATGGTGATTATTGTGATGACATGATTTGATGAGACTATTTGTATGTATATGCTATGATTACATTTTGTATGTGTATGATATGCTAAATATTATTGTATAAAGCCTATTCAAATACAAAACAAAAATGAAAAAAAACATAAACTAATAAAACTACCAGGAGCGAGGGGACTAAAGTTAGCAGTAGCGCTCACTTACCAGTAGCGCAGCCTACTAGAAAGCGTTGCAGATATTAGCAGCAGCGCTCTTCCTTAAAGATCTCTACTTCTGTACATGTATAGCAGTAATGTGGGATGACAGGTGCTACTGCTATACGTTAGTTGTAGCGCCTTATCAGTAGCGTAGCATCCGGCGCTACCGATAAGCAAAATACCCGCGCTACTGCTAGGGTTTTCCCTAGTAGTGTCTAGCCTTAGAGTAATGGTTGAGAGGGCATTTGGAGCTCTGAAGAATAGGTTTAATATCATGGATCAGAAGCCATTCCACCATTACCCTACCCAGGTTAAACTTGTTCTTGCATGTTGTATCATTCACAACTAGATCCTACAATGGGGAATAGATGAACTTATGCCGGAGGAGGAAGATGTGACGCCTGATGATGTGATCAGCACCGACCATGGTGTGGAGGCATTTGACAACGAAGTGTGGAAAAACAAAATGTTGGTATGGGCTCAGGCAATGTGGGATAACAAAGGTCAGACAAAGATCTGAAGAAGAAGAAGCAGCACAATAGCAGCAGCAGAAGGAGAAGCAGCACAACAGCAGAAGAGGAAGAGGAATAGGATGGACTTCCACCTATTTAGCATCGTTGAACTTTCCCATATTTAGTCATATTGGCTCTTAATAAATTGTACCGCCATTTGCTAGTAGTTAGGATAAACTGTCATTTGTTTCCTAGTTAGGACAAGAAAATATTGTGTGTGTGCATGTGTGTGTGTGATAAGGTCACCACTAGTGAGAAGTGGTAATCACATCTTTAGTCGTTTGCAACCAAACAACATGTTGTTTGTCTAACAACAGCGATGGAGAAAACCAAACAACATGCTAGAAATTGCTCCCCTCATGCACGGAGCCTAATGCAAGCAACCAAAGTACATATAGATGTTGGTTTCTAGCCTGCATTAGCTCAAACAGACCCAATCGAGACAAGTATGCAAAATGCCCTAAAATAGAGGTGTGAACCTAATGCATCCAAAATTTTGACGGAGTTGGCCATGTCCAGGCCAGTGGTTCATATCCAAGACTTTGACAGTGGCATGTGATTATGCAAGACCATTTCGCGTATTCTTTTTTCCTTTTGACATGGACGAAGCTAATGTAAAATTAATAGTAGTAACATTGATCATAGCAATTAACAGAAGGGCGAGGTTTTTTATCTACTTAGGGCATTTTCAACACCGTCCCTCTAAACAAACACAATATTTATATGTGGACTAATCTAGACTAGTCCGCAAACAGTGATACTAAAGCCGGCCATCCAACGCTTGTCATAAACCTTCGCCCACGATACAAACTAATTCGAAAATAACTCATATAAAGACGATAGTATTTATTCAAATGAGCATAAGTTTAGACATAATTTATATCGGGAAATCTTATGGTGCATCATAATACACCAAATCACGTGTATTATATGGGTGATCCAACAGATGAGAATAACTGGGCCTTTTTAAGCCCAAGGGTAGTTTCGACCTAAATTTTTTTGTACCTTTAATCGGCCCAATTAAGTTCGGGGGTATTCTCATCCGAATTTTTTTGATTAAATTAATTGCATTAATAGAACACTTCATTATAGAGTTCCAATCATTGTGCATACTCTTTTGAATTTTGGTTCAAGCGATTCGTCCTCTCTCCTCCTCTCGAGCCCTAACCTCGGCACCCTCGATCGCCGCCGATTGCCCCCAGCTCCCTTGAGCGCACTCACCGTGTCACTCCTTCCTCCTGCTCCTACTCCCCCCTCCCCCTCCATCGCAAGTCACCCCACTCGGGTCACGGCGCCAGATCTTCTGACGAGCCTCCCCTCCTTCCCCGAGCGGAAACCACCTTCCCTGACCCGAGAGCCCACATCATCCTCATCGACGTGCATCAATTTTTTCACGCCGGATCTTCGCTGTAAGTGCCTAGCCATCTCAAATCTTTGTTGGTCCCTTATGCATATAGTACCAATATGGGTCAATTTTATTAGGGTTTAGGATATGTCATGTAAGGTTTAGGGTTTATGGTTTCACAAAGTTGTGATGAGATTTCAATTGAAAGGGAGTGTAAGTTGGATTTAGCTAGGACATGTTGATGTAGTTAGTTAGGGTTCAAGGTTTCATAAAGTTGTGACAAGATTTTGATTCAAAGGAAGTGTAAGTCGGATTTAGCTAGGACATATTGAAGCACTTAGTTAGGGTTGTGTGCCATGAGAAAGTTATCAGCAGATTTGAATTCAAAGAAAGTTATTTTGGATTTAGTTAGGAGATGCTTTTGAATCGAGTTTCGAGATATTTTGGATTTAGTTAGGAGATAATTATTTTTGTATGGAGTTTGGAGTTATTTTCGACTTAGTTAGGAGATAATTTGGATTTAGTTAGGTGATAATTTTGGATTCAGTTAGGACACAATTTTGAATGGAGTTTGGAGATAATTGATCTATCAGGGTGGATCTATCAGGGGACTTGAAAGATTCGTGCACTTTGGATTTAGTTAGGAGATCATTAGTTACAACAAGTACAATCAATTAAATACTTCTGGATTTAGTCAGGGCATATTTTATATTTACTTACAGCTTTTGAAGGACTGAGTTTGGTACATGAATCCGATATGAAAAATTAAATCAATTATTTAAGCAGAGTATTACATAATTATTATGTATGCTATCCATCCATAACATTGACTATCTGTTTTCGTTGGCAGCATAACGACATGGATGATAAAGGCAACGATGGCAAAAACTTGGGGAATACAGGCAAGGATGACAAGAACATGGGTTATAGACGAAACTAAGGCAAATGAATGGATGGTATGCGCACGGATGATAATGATAATGAGGATGCAAGCAAGGATGGCATAGACCTGGATGATGTACACATGCAAGGTAAAGGAATTCATAATAAAGGCATGGCTGGTTCAGATCTGAATGAGTGTCTGAAATACATAGAGATTGTGAACAAGACTTTCAGGACTGAGGAAGAAGCCTACATGTTCTATGTAGGCTATGCGAGAAAAAAGGGTTTGGTGTTAGAAAGGATGATCTGAAGTACAGTGGTCCGGGTCCGAAACAAAATGCATACAAAAGGACATACAAGTGCTGCAAACAAGGATGGCAGGCCCTTAAGCACTTTAACAGAGCTGAAAGAAAAATAACACCGAGGGGTCTTTCTTAGTGTGGGTGTCCCGCTCTTTTTCAGGTTGAGCTACAAGATATCGGTGGCCACTGGTTCGTCAAGAATTTTGTGGACAAGCATAACCATATGTTTGTCCCTGCTGACCTGACTCCCTACTTATCGGCTCATCGTAGAATGACTGACGCACAAAAGGCCGATGTCATCGAGTATGTTGTTGGTGGACTTCGAACACATCACATTATGAATGTAATGGAGAAGAATGTCAGAGGTCCCGACAAGCTTGGATTTATAGATCGAGACGTATACAACCATGTTTCAATCCAGAAGAAGCGCAAGATAGAAGGCAGTGATGCTAGATATTTTCTCACCTATATGATTGCACAGAAAAAAGCAGACCCGGAATTCTTTTTCAAATACACAAAAGACAAATAAGGCCATTTGAGGAACATATTCTGGGATGATTCACAATCCAGATTGACTATGTTGCCTTTGGTGGTGTCGTGGTGTTCGACAGTACATACCGGTCTAACAAGTACATGCTTCCGTTTGTTCCATTTGTTGGTCTAAACCATCACCGCAGCACAGTTATGTTTGGGGTCGGTCTAGTGTCAGACGAGACATTTGCATCATACCAGTGGCTTCTTCATGTATTTTTGGAGGCAATGTCCCAGAAGGCACCCATTTCAGCAATCACCGATGGGGACGGTTCAATGGCTAAAGCAATAGCTACTGTCTGGACTGGAACAGATCATCATTTGTGCACGTGGCATATCGAGGAGAATATGGTGATGCACCTCCGCAAGAAAAAGCTTGAGGAATTTAGGGAATTCATTTACCGTCATTGGGATGTTGATAAGTTTGAGAAAAGATGGGAGGCTTATAAGGTTCGGTTCAAAATAAAACCAACGGGGAAGAGGTCATCATGGGTTAACAAGATGTACGAGCTGCAACACAAATCGGCTGCTGCGTACAGAAAGGGTAGATATTTCCTAGGCATGATGAGTAATGAGAGGAGTGAGTCTCTCAACTCAAGGCTTCATGTGCACCTGAACAAGAAGATGCAGCTTGTTGATTTGTTGTAGCATGTTGACCACTATGTAT